>NC_053024.1:550396291-550484013 GCF_003073215.2 Triticum urartu | reverse complement strand
ACATAATTACTTTATTAGTATGCTTGAAGTGTTATTATTCTTTATGTCAATATGAACTTTTGTCTTGAATCTTTCTAATCTGAATATCCATACCACAATTAAGAAATTTTGCATTGAAATTATGCCAAGTAGCACTCCGCATCAAAAATTCTCTTTTTATCATTTACCTACTCGAGGACGAGCAGGAATTAAGCTTGGGGATGCCTGATACGTCTCCAACGTATCTATAATTTTTGATTGCTCCATGCTATATTATCTACTGTTTTGGACTATATTGGGCTTTATTTTCCACTTTTATATTATTTTTGGGACTAACCTATTAACCGAAGGCCCGGCCCAGAATTGCTGTTTTTTGCCTATTTCAGTGTTTCGAAGAAACGGAATATCAAACGGAGTCCAAACGAAATAAAATCTTCGGGAACGTGATTTTCTCACTGAACGTGATCTAGGAGACTTGGACCCTACTGCAAGCAAGCAAGCAAGCAAAGAGGTGCTCATGAGGGTAGGGGCGCGCCCCCTGCCTCGTGGGACCCTCGGTGCTCCACCGACGTACTCCTTCCTCCTATATATATCCACGTACCCCCAAACGATCAGAACAGGAGCCAAAAACCTAATTCCACCGCCGCAACTTTTTGTATCCACGAGATCCCATCTTGGGGCCTATTCCGGAGCTCCGCCGGAGAGGGCCGTCATCACGGAGGGCTTCTACATCATCATAGCCTCTCCGATGAAGTGTGAGTAGTTTACCTAAGACCTTCGGGTCCATAGTTAGTAGCTAGATGGCTTCTTCTCTCTTTTTGGATCTCAATACAATGTTCTCCCCCTCTCTTGTGGAGATCTATTCGATGTAATCTTCTTCTTTTGCGGTGTGTTTGTTGAGACCGATGAATTGTGGGTTTATGATCAAGTCTATCTATGAACAATATTTGAATCTTCTCTGAATTCTTCTATGTATGATTGGTTATCTTTGCAAGTCTCTTCGAATTATCCGTTTGGTTTGGCCAACTAGATTGGTAGTTCTTGCCATGGGAGAAGTGCTTAGCTTTGGGTTCGATCTTGAGGTGTTCTTTCCCAGTGACAGAAGGGGCAGCAAGACACGTATTGTATCGTTGCCATCGAGGATAACAAGATGGGGTTTATTTCATATTGCATGAATTTATCTCTGTACATCATGTCATCTTGCTTAAAGCATTACTCTGTTTTTAACTTAATACTCTAGATGCATGCTGGATAGCGGTCGATGAGTGGAGTAATAGTAGTAGATGCAGAATCGTTTCGATATACTTGTCACGGACGTGATGCCTATATACATGATCATGCCTAGATATTCTCATAACTATGCTCAATTCTATCAATTGCTCAACAGTAATTTGTTCACCCACCGTAGAAAACTTATGCTCTCGAGAGAAGCCACTAGTGAAACCTATGGCCCCCGGGTCTATTCTCATCATTTCAATCTCCATCACTTTTATATTGTTTTGCTATTTACTTCACTTTTACTTTTTACTTTACATCTTTATATCAAAAATACCAAAAATATTCTATCTATCAGATCTCACTCTCGTAAGTGACCGTGAAGGGCTTGACAACCCCTAATCGCGTTGGTTGTGGGTAGCTATCGCTTTGTGCAGGTACGAGGGACTTGAGTGTGGGATCCTACTGGATTGATACCTTGGTTCTCAAAAACTGAGGGAAATACTTACGCTACTCTGCTGCATCATCCCTTCCTCTTCGGGGAAAACCAATGCAAGCTCGAGACGTAGCAGGTGCCTTGGGAATCCCCAAGCTTAGGCTCTTGCCACTCCTTATTCCAAAATCCATCAAATCTTTACCCAAAACTTGAAAACTTCACAACACAAAACTCAACAGAAAATCTCATGAGCTCCGTTAGTATAAGAAAACAAACCACCACTTCAAGGTACTTTAATGAACTCATTCTTTATTTATATTTGTGTTAAACCTACTATATTCCAACTTGTCTATGCTTCATACCCCCCGATACTAGCCATAGATTCATCAAAATAAGCAAACAACACACGAAAAACAAAATCTGTCAAAAACAGAACAGTCTGTAGTAATCTGTAGGTTTCGAATACTTCTGTAACCTCAACAATTCTTAAATAAATTGTTGGACATGCGGAATTTTTCTATTAATCATCTGCAAAAAGAATCAACCTAATCGCACTCTCCAGTAAAAAAATGGCAACAAATCTCGTGAGCGCTAAAGTTTATGTTTTTTTACAGCAAGATCGCAAAGACTTCCCCCAAGTCTTCCCAAAGGTTCTACTTGGCACAAACACTAATTAAAAGCATAAAACCACATCTAAACAGAAGCTAGATGAATTATTTATTACTAAACAGGAACAAAAAATAAGAAACAAAAATAAAATTGGGTTGCCTCCCAACAAGCGCTATCGTTTAACACCCCTAGCTAGGCAATGAAAATTTCAATGATGCTCACATGAAAGACAAGAATTGAAGCACAAATAGAGCATCGTGAAACACGTGACAAACACATCTAAGTCTAACATACTTCCTTTGCATAGGCATCTTATATGCAAACAAATTATCATACCAAGCAAAAACTAGCATATGCAAGGAGCGGAAAGAAACAATAGCAATCTCAACATAACGAGAGGTAATTTAGTAACATGAAAATTTCTACAATCATATTTTCCTTTCTCATAATAATTACATGTGGGATCATAAGCAAATTCAACAAATCACATAAAATATTTTCAACACGATCCACATGCATGCAAAGTTGACACTCTTCCAAAATAGTGGGATTAACATTAACTAAAGTCATAACCTCTCCAAACCCACTTTTATCGAAAATTACATAAGATTGAACATTCTCCAAATATGTGGGATCTAAAGTTGACACTCTTCCAAACCCACTTTCAATAATATTGCAAACACCATTAACAATCTCATATTCATCATGGGGCTTAAACAAATTTTCAAGATCAAAAGAAGAATCACCCCAATCATGATCATTGCGACAAATAGTAGTTATAGCAAAACTAGCATCCCGAAGCTTAGGGTTTTGCATATTATTAGAACAATTGACGTTAATAGAATTTATAATAACATCATTGCAATCATGCTTTTCATCGAAGGAACTATCAAGTATGGGTGCAATAGCAACGATCTCATGTTTAACATAAGGAACTATAGCAAATTCATCTTCATAAATATTGGCATCATGGCCACAAGAATAGCAAGCATCATGTTCATCAAGGGATATTTCAATCAAATCATCGAGATCATAATTATCTATAGATTCATGTATATCATTATTTTCTTCGCAAGCAACGGTAATTCTTTCAATAAATTCTTTGACATAGACATTATGAGCATAGTTTTCATAGCAATATTTAAGTATGTCAAAAATTTCAGATTCGTAGAGAGTAATATCATACTTCTCAATCAAAGAAGTAACTTCATAAGCACCCTTAAAAGCAACAAATTCTTCAATTTGTTCGATATCGTAGTAACTATAAACACCCTTTGCATAAGAAGATAAGATTTCATTATCATTAAACTCACATAGGTAGGGGAGGTGTTTTTAGGGTTCTTAGAGCAACAAGTAAAATCATAAATTTCACAAAGATTCCAAGCATAACAAATCAATCTGTTTATTTGATCCCATAAGAGTCTCTCCTTTTCAGACAAACGGTGATGCACAAAATGAGCATGCTCATCTAAAGATTTCCCATCAACTAGGCTAGTTGGGGTTTCAGCACGAGGCATAAGGATCGAAGATGATCCAAGTAGAACACTTTAAGTGGATCCATATTGAAGGAAATATGCCCTAGAGGCAATAATAAAGTTATTATTTATTTCCTTATTTCATGATAAATGTTTATTATTCATGCTAGAATTGTATTAACCGGAAACATAATACATGTGTGAATACATAGACAAACAGAATGTCACTAGTATGCCTCTACTTGACTAGCTTGTTGATCAAAGATGGTTATGTTTCCTAACCATAGACATGAGTTGTCATTTGATTAACGGGATAACATCATTAGGAGAATTATGTGATTGACTTGACCCATTCCGTTAGCTTAGCACCCGATCATTAAGTATGTTGCTATTGCTTTCTTCATGACTAATACATGTTCCTATGACTATGAGATTATGCAACTCCCATTTACCGGAGGAACACTTTGTGTGCTACCAAACGTCACAACGTAACTGGGTGATTATAAAGGTGCTCTACAGGTGTCTCCGAAGGTACTTGTTGGGTTGGCGTATTTCGAGATTAGGATTTGTCACTCCGATTGTCGGAGAAGTATCTCTGGGCCCTCTCGGTAATGCACATCACTTAAGCCTTGCAAGCATTGCAACTAATGAGTTAGTTGCGAGATGATGTATTACGGAACGAGTAAAGAGACTTGCCGGTAACGAGATTGAACTAGGTATTGAGATACCGACGATCGAATCTCGGGAAAGTAACATACCGATGACAAAGGGAACAACGTATGTTGTTATGCGGACTGACTGATAAAGATCTTCGTAGAATATGTGGGAGCCAATATGAGCATTCAGGTTCCGCTATTGGTTATTGACCGGAGACGTGTCTCGATCATGTCTACATAGTTCTCGAACCCGTAGGGTCCGCACGCTTAATGTTTCGATGATAGATATATTATGAGTTTATATGTTTTGATGTACCGAAGGTTGTTCGGAGTCCCGGATGTGATCACGGACATGACGAGGAGTCTCGAAATGGTCGAGACATGAAGATTGATATATTGGTAGCTTATGTTTGGATATCGGAAGTGTTCCGGGTGAAATTGGGGTTTTACCAGAGTACCGGGAGGTTACCGGAACCCCCCGGGAGGTTAATGGGCCTTAGTGGGCCTTTACGGAGAAGAGGAGAGGCGGCCAGGGCTGGGCCGCACGCCCCTCCCCCTAGTCTGAATAGGACAAGGAGAAGGGGGCGGCGACCCCCCCCCCTTCCTTCCTCTCTCCCTCCTCTTTCCCCCTCCCAAGTCCTAATCCAACTAGGAAAGGGGGGGTGTCCTACTCCCAGTGGGAGTAGGACTCCTCCTGACGTGCCCTCTCTCTTGGCCGGCCACACCCCCCCTTGCTCCTTTATATACGGGGGCAGGGGGCACCCTAGAGACACAACAATTGATCAGTTGATCTTTTAGCCGTGTGTGGTGCCCCCCTCCACCATAGTCCACCTCGATAATACTGTAGCGGTGCTTAGGCGAAGCCCTACGTCGGTAGAACATCATCATCATCACCACGCCGTCGTGCTGACAAAACTCTCCCTCAACACTCGGGTGGATCGGAGTTCGAGGGACGTCATCGGGCTGAACATGTACTGAACTCGGAGGTGCCGTGCGTTCGGTACTTGATCGGTCGGATCATGAAGACGTACGACTACATCAACCGCGTTGTGCTAACGCTTCCGCTTTCGGTCTACGAGGGTACATGGACAACACTCTCCCCTCTTGTTGCTATGCATCACCATGATCTTGCGTGTGCGTAGGAATTTTTTTGAAATTACTACATTCCCCAACAGTGGTATTAGAGCCTGGTTTTATGCGTAGATGTCATATGCACGAGTAGACCACAAGTGAGTTGTGGGCGATATAAGTCATACTGCTTACCAGCATGTCATACTTTGGTTCGGCGGTATTGTTGGATGAAGCGGCCCGGACCGACATTACGCGTACGCTTACGTGAGACTGGTTCTACCGACGTGCTTTGCACACAGGTGGCTGGCGGTTGTCAGTTTCTCCAACTTTAGTTGAACCGAGTGTGGCTACGCACGGTCCTTGAGAAGGTTAAAACAGCACTAACTTGACAAACTATCGTTGTGGTTTTGATGCGTAGGTAAGAACTGTTCTTGCTCAGCCCGTAGCAGCCACGTAAAACTTGCAACAACAAAGTAGAGGACGTCTAACTTGTTTTTGCAGGGCGTGTTGTGATGTGATATGGTCAAGACATGATGAGATATAAGTTGTTGTATAAGATGATCATGTTTTGTTGAAGTTATCGGCAACTGTCAGAAGCCTTATGGTTGTCTCTTTATTGCATAAGATGCAAGCGCCAAATAATTGCTTTACTTTATCGCTATGTGATAGCAATAGTTGCAAGAGCAATAGTTGGCGAGACGACCATGTGACGACACATTGATATAGATCAAGATGATGGAGATCATGGTGTCATGCCGGTGACGATGGAAATCATGACGATGCTTTGGAGATGGAGATCAAAGGCACAAGATGATGATGGCCATATCATGTCACATATTTTGATTGCATGTGATGTTTATCTTTTATACATCTTATTTTGCTTAGTTCGACGGTAGCTTTATAAGATGATCTCTCACTAATTATCAAGGTACACGTGTTCTCCCTGAGTATGCACCGTTGCGAAAGTTCTTCGTGCTGAGACACCACGTGATGATCGGGTGTGATAGACTCTACGTTCAAATACAACGGGTGCAAAACAGTTGCACACGCGGAATACTCAGGTTAAACTTGACGAGCCTAGCATATAACAGATATGGCCTCGGAACACTGAGACCAGAAGGTCGAGCGTGAATCATATAGTAGATATGATCAACATAGTGATGTTCACCATTAAAACTACTCCATCTCATGTGATTATCGGACATGGTTTAGTTGATATGGATCACGTGATCACTTAGAGGATTAGAGGCATGTCTATCTAAGTGGGAGTTCTTAAGTAATATGATTAATTGAACTTAAATTTATCATGAACTTAGTCCTGGAAGTATTAGCATATCTATGTTGTAGATCAATAGCTCGCATTTAGCTCCCCTGTTTTATTTTTGATATGTTCTTAGAGAAAACTAAGTTGAAAGATGTTAGTAGCAATGATGTGGATTAGATCTGTGATCTGAGGTTTATCCGCATTGCTGCACGGAAGAATTATGTCCTTGATGCACCGCTAGGTGACAAACCTATTGCAGGAGCAGATGCAGATGTTATGAACGTTTGGCTAGCTCAATATGATGACTACTTGATAGTTTAGTGCACATACTTAAACGGCTTAGAATCGGGACTTCAAAGACGTTTTGAACGTCATGGACCATATGAGATGTTCCAGGAGTTGAAGTTAATATTTCAAGCAAATACCCGAGTTGAGAGATATGAAGTCTCCAACAAGTTCTATAGCTAAAAGATGGAGGAGAATAGCTCAAGCAGTGAGCATATGCTCAGATTGTCTGGGTACTACAATCGCTTGAATCAAGTGGGAGTTAATATTCCAGATAAAATAGTGATTGACAGAATTCTCTAGTCACCATCACTAAGTTAGTAGAACTTCGTGATGAACTATAATATGCAAGGGATAACGGAAATGATTCCCAAGCTCTTTGTGATGCTGAAATCGACGAAGGTAGAAATCAAGAAAAGCATCAAGTGTTGATGGTAAACAAAACCACTAGTTTCAAGTAAAGGGGCACAAGGAAGAAAGGGGAACTTCAGGAAGAACGGCAAGCAAGTTGCTGCTCAAGTGAAAAAACCCAAGTCTGGACCTAAGCCTGAAACTGAGTGCTTCTACTGCAAAGGGACTGGTCACTGGAAGCGGAACTACCCCAAGAAATTGGCGGATAAGAAGGATGGCAAAGTGAACATAGGTATATTTGATATACATGTTATTGATGTGTACTTTACTAGTGTTTATAGCAACCCCTCAGTATTTGATACTAGTTCAGTTACTAAGAATAGTAACTCGAAACGGGAGTTGCAGAATGAACAGAGAATGGTTAAGGGTGAAGTGACGATGTGTATTGGAAATGGTTCCAAGATTGATATGATCATCATCGCACACTCCCTATACTTTCGGGATTAGTGTTAAACCTAAAATAAATGTTATTTAGTATTTGCATTGAGCATGAATATGATTGGATCATGTTTATTGCAATACGATTATTCATGTAAGTTAGATAATAATTGTTGTTCTGTTTACATGAATAAAACCTTCTATGGTCATACACCCAATGAAAATGGTTTGTTGGATCTGATCCTGGTGATACACATTTTCATAATATTGAAGCCAAAATATGCAAAGTTAATAATGATAATGCAACTTATTTGTGGCACTGCCGTTTAGGTCATATTGGTGTAAAGCGCATGAAGAAAATCCATGCTGATGGGCTTTTGGAATCACTTGATTATGAATCAGTTGATGCTTGTGAACCATGCCTCATGGGAAAGATGACTAAGACTCCGTTCTCCGGAACAATGGAGCGAGCAACAGATTTGTTGGAAATCATACATACTGATGTATGTGGTCCGATGAATATTGAGGCTCGCGGCAGGTATCATTATTTTCTGATCTTCACAGATGATTTGAGCAGATATGAGTATATCTACTTGATGAAACACAAGTCTGAAACATTTGAAAAGTTCAAAGAATTTTAGAGTAAAGTGGAGAATCATCATAACAAGAAAATAAAATTTTCTATGATATGATCGCAGAAGTAAAATATTTGAGTTAACGAGTTTGGCCTTCAGTTAAAACAATGTGAAATAGTTTCACTACTCACGCCACCTGGAACACTACAGTGTAATGGTCTGTCCGAACGTCATAACCGTACTTTATTAGATATAGTGCGCTCTATGATGTCTCTTACCGATCTACCACTATTGTTTTGGGGTTATGCATTAGAGACAGCTACATTCACGTTAAATAGGGCACCATCTAAATCCGTGGAGATGACACCGTATGAACTGTGGTTTGGTGAGAAACCTAAGCTGTCATTTCTTAAAGTTTGGGACTATGATGCTTATGTGAAAAAGTTTCAACATGATAAGCTCAAACACAAATCGGAGAAGTAAATCTTCATAGGATACCCAAAAGAAACTGTTGGGTACACCTTCTATCACAGATCCGAAGGCAAGATATTCGTTGCTGAGAATGGATCCATTCTAGAGAAGGAGTTTCTCTCGAAAGAAGTGAGTGGGAGGAAAGTGGAACTTGATAAGGTAATTGTACCTTCTCCCGAATTGGAAAATAGTTCACCACAGAAATCAGTTCCAGTGATGTCTACACCAACAAGAGAGGAAGTTAATGATGATGATCATGAAACTTCAGATCAAGTTACTACAGAACTTCGTACATCAACCAGAGTGAGATCCGCACCAGAGTGGTACGGTAATCCTATTTTGGAGGTCATGTTACTTGACCATGACGAACCTACGAACTATGAGGAAGCGATGATGAGCCCAGATTCCGCGAAATGGTTTAAGGCCATGAAATCAGAGATGGGATCCATGTATAAGAACAAAGTATGGACTTTGATTGACTTGCCCGATGATTGGTGAGCCATTGAGATTAAATGGATCTTCAAGAGGAAGACGGACGCTGATAGTAGTGTTACTATCTATAAAGCTAGAATTGTCGCAAAAGGTTTTCGACAAGTTCAAGGTGTTGACTACGATGAGAGTTTCTCACTCGTATCTATGCTTAAGTCTGTCCGAATCATGTTGGCAATTGCCGCATTTTATGAAATCTGGCAAATGGATAAACAAAACTACATTCCTTAATGGATTTATTAAAGAAGAGTTGTATATGATGCAACCAGAAGGTTTTGTCAATCCTAAAGGTGCTAACAAAATATGCAAGCTCCAGCGATCCATTTATGGACTGGTGCAAGCATCTCGGAGTTGGAATATACGCTTTGATGAGTTGATCAAAGCATATAGTTTTATAGACTTACGGTGAAGCCTGTATTTACAAGAAAGTGAGTGGGAGCACTACAACATTTCTGATAAGTATATGTGAGTGACATATTGTTGATCAGAAATAATGTAGAATTTTCTGTAAAGCATAAAGGAGTATTTGAGAGGAGTTTTTCAAAGAAATACCTCGGTGAAGCTGCTTACATATTGAGCATCAAGATCTATAGAGATAGATCAAGATGCTTGAAAGTTTTTTCAATGAGTACATACCTTGACAAGATTTTTAAGTAGTTCAAAATGGAACAGTCAAAGAAAGAGTTCTTGCCTGTGTTACAAGGTTTGAAGTTGAGTAAGACTCAAAGCCCGACCACGGCAGAAGATAGAAAGAGAATGAAAGTCACTTCCTATGCCTCAGCCATAGGTTCTATAAAGTATGCCATGTTGTGTACCAGATCTATTGTATACCCTACACTGTGTTTAGCAAGGGAGTACAATAGTGATCGAGGAGTAGATCACTGGACAGCGGTCAAAATTATCCTTACTTGCATAAGGATATATTTCTCGATTATGGAGGTGACAAAAGGTTCGTCGTAAAGGGTTACATCGACGCAAATTTTGACACTGATCTAGATGACTCTAAGTCTCAATCTGGATGCATATTGAAAGTGGGAGTAATTAGCTAGAGTAGCTCCGTGCAGAGCATTGTTGACATAGAAATTTGCAAAATACATACGGATCTGAATGTGGCAGACCCGTTGACTAAACTTCTCTCACAAGCAAATCATGATCACACCTAAGTACTCTTTGGGTATTAATCACATAGCGATGTGAACTAGATTATTGACTCTAGTAAACCCTTTGGGTGTTGGTCACATGACGATGTGAACTATGGGTGTTAATCACATGGTGATGTGAACTATTGATGTTAAATCACATGGTGATGTGATCAAGATTATTGACTCTAGTTCAAGTGGGAGACTGAAGGAAATATGCCCTAGAGGCAATAATAAAGTTATTATTTATTTCATGATAAATGTTTATTATTCATGCTAGAATTGTATTAACCAGAAACATAATACATGTATGAATACATAGACAAATAGAATGTCACTAGTATGCCTCTACTTGACTAGCTTGTTGATCAAAGATGGTTATGTTTCCTAACCATAGACATGAGTTGTCATTTGATTAACGGGATCACATCATTAGGAGAATGATGCGATTGACTTGACCCATTCCGTTAGCTTAGCACCCGATCGTTTATTATGTTGCTATTGCTTTCTTCATGACTTATACATGTTCCTATGACTATGAGATTATGCAACTCCCATTTACCGGAGGAACACTTTGTGTGCTACCAAACGTCACAACGTAACTGGGTGATTATAAAGGTGCTCTACAGGTGTCTCCGAAGGTACTTGTTGGGTTGGCGTATTTCGAGATTAGGATTTGTCACTCCAATTGTCGGAGAGGTATCTCTGGGCCCTCTCGGTAATGCACATCACTTAAGCCTTGCAAGCATTGCAACTAATGAGTTAGTTGCGGGATGATTTATTACGGAACGAGTAAAGAGACTTGCCGGTAACGAGATTGAACTAGGTATTGAGATACCGACGATCGAATCTCGGGAAAGTAACATACCGATGACAAAGGGAACAACGTATGTTGTTATGCGGTCTGACCGATAAAGATCTTTGTAGAATGTGTGGGAGCCAATATGACCATCCAGGTTCCACTATTGGTTATTGACTGGAGATGTGTCTCGGTCATGTCTACATAGTTCTCGAACCCGTACGGTCCACACGCTTAACGTTTCGATGACAGTTATATTATGAGTTTATATGTTTTGATGTACCGAAGGTTGTTCGGAGTCCTGGATGTGATCACGGACATGACGAGGAGTCTCGAAATGGTCGAGACATGAAGATTGATATATTGGAAGCCTATGTTTGGATATCAGAAGTGTTCTGGGAGAAATCGGGATTTTACCGGAGTACCGGGAGGTTACCGGAACCCCCCAGGAGGTTAATGGGCCTTAGTGGGCCTTTACGGAGAAGAGGAGAGGCGGCCAGGGCTGGGCCGCGCGCCCCTCCCCCCTAGTCCGAATAGGACAAGGAGAACGGGGCGCCCCCCCCCCTTCCTTCCTCTCTCCCTCCTCTTTCCCCCTCCCAAGTCCTAATCCAACTAGGAAAGGGGGGAGTCCTACTCCCGATGGGAGTAGGACTCCTCCTGGCGCGCCCTCTCTTGGCCGGCCGCACCCCCCCTTGCTCCTTTATATACGGGGGAAGGGGGCACCCTAGAGACACAACAATTGATCAGTTGATCTTTTAGCCGTGTGCGGTGCCCCCCTCCACCATAGTCCACCTCGATAATACTGTAGCGGTGATTAGGCGAAGCCCTGCGTCGGTAGAACATCATCATCGTCACCACGCCGTCGTGCAGACGAAACTCTCCCTCAACACTCGGCTGGATCGGAGTTCGAGGGACGTCATCGGGCTGAACGTGTGCTGAACTCAGAGGTGTCGTGCGTTCGGTACTTGATCGGTCGGATCGTGAAGACGTACGACTACATCAACCGCGTTGTGCTAACGCTTCCGCTTTCGGTCTACGAGGGTACGTGGACAACACTCTCCCCTCTCATTGCTATGCATCACCATGATCTTGCGTGTGCGTAGGAATTTTTTGAAATTACTACGTTCCCCAACACATATCAATAGATTTTTAGCAAGCAAATAGAAGGCACATGGAAACACAAACAAAGATACATACGGGAAGAAGGCAAAGAAAAGGCAAAGGTGAAGTGGGGGAGAGGAAAACGAGAGGCAAATGGCAAATTGTGTAATGCGAGGGATAAGAGTTTGTGATGGGTACTTGGTATGTCTTGACTTGTGCGTAGATCTCCCCGGCAACGGCACCAGAAATCCTTCTTGCTACCTCTTGAGCATGCGTTGGTTTTTCCTTGAAGAGGAAAGGGTGATGCAGCAAAGTAGCATAAGTATTTCCCTCAGTTTGTAGAACCAAGGTATCAATCCAGTAGGAGACTACACGCAAGTCCCTCGTACCTACACAAACAAACAAGAACCTCGCAACCAACGCGATAATAGGGTTGTCAATCCCTTCGCGGTCACTTACGAAAGTGAGATCTGATAGAGATAATAAGATAAATATTTTTGGTATTTTTATGGTATAGATTGGAACATAAAGATAGCAAAATAAGCAACGATAGAAATAGCAAATTGATAGGAAAAATATGATGGAAGATAGACCCGGGGCCATAGGTTTCACTAGTGGCTTCTCTCAAGATAGTAAATTCTACGGTGGGTGAACAAATTACTGTCGGGCAATTGATAGAAAAGCGCATAATTATGAGAATATCTAGGCACGATCATGTATATAGGCATCACGTCCGCGACAAGTAGACCGAAACGATTCTGCATCTACTACTATTACTCCACACATCGACCGCTATCCAGCATGCATCTAGAGTATTAAGTTCATAAGAACAGAGTAACGCATTAGGCAAGATGACATGATGTAGAGTGTGATGCCCAGATAATTAGGCTACAGTAATCCCATGTTAACGATGCCACGTCACCACGGTTACTGTTGTTAATCTCGCGTTAGTTCAAAACCGATTCAAATTCAAATTTAAAATAAAGTCAAACACTAAAAGTTTTCAAAAGTTAAAACTATAATGTTCCCAATGTGACAAATAAATCATAAGTAATTATGGTGGAGGATCCACATTATTATAAAATAATTAAAGGCACTAAAATAAATAAAACAATGACCGAAACAATAACTTAAATGTCTTTTTAATTAATAGAGAATACAAGGTACTTTACTTTTGTCCCAAACTTTTTGTGAGAACAGTTGATTTTACAAATCTAATTGAGGGGTGAGTTTCACTTTTTCTAAAAACTATAAACTATTAAATAAGTACAAAAAAATAGAAACAATGAAATAAATAAAAATAAAAGCAAAACAAAACAAAACAAAAGGTAAAAGGTAAAAGAACTCCCCATGACCAACTGGGCCTTGGTCTAGCTGGCTGGCCACAGCCACCCCGAGCAGGCCGGCCCACCCCCACCAGCTAACCCTAGGCCTCACCCACTCCCTCCCGCACGATCCCCCACTCTCCCCCGTTCCCTCCCTGCGCCGCCACCCACGACGCACACACACACGCCGACGCACGGAGGAGGGGCGCTCCTGTTCGATCCCCTCCTCCCGCATGCCCGTTCCCCGTGACTTGACGCCGTCGCCCATCGCCCCTGACGCCGCCTGGTGGACCCCACCGTTCGCCGGACTCCCTCGCCAGATCTCGACCTCGCCGTCGCCGAGGCCGGCTTGCCGAACCTTCTCCTCTCCGTCAACGCCGTCGTCCCCGTCTCCCTCCTTGAGCCCCGCTGCCTTGACCCCACGACCCGCGGTGAACCCCGTTCGCCTTCCCCTGACCGTTCCCCGCGCCGCCCTGGCCGCGAGCACGCCGCGCCCTGCGCCCCCCTGCGCCTGCCGGCGTGCGCTCGCCGCGGCCCGCACAACCACACTTCCCGACCGCGCCCTCTTCTCCTTGCTGCTGATGTGTTGTGCTCGCCCCGCCTCAGTTGCCTTGCTGTTGCACCTGTTGCTGCCGTCCTAGCCCCCCCCCCCCGCTCCTGGCGTTCCTCCGCCCCTGCCACCGCCCCTACTCTCCCGCTGCTGCTGCCTCCCTCCTATGTCGGCGCTCTGCTCTTGCGCCCGCGCCGGACGACCTGAGCTCACGGTCCCGCCGCGCCTCACCCGTCCGCGCCTCGCTGCGTCGTCCCGCCTCCGTCGCTCCGCCCCATGCTCCGCTGCGCCGCACCGTCCGTCGCCCGCGTCCTCCACGGCCCCGGCCGCGCCCGCGCCGGCCAGCTACATCGGCCGCGCCTACTTGGCCCCCGCTCCGACCTCACCCCACTACCAGGCGGGCGGCGGCTTCGCCCGCACCACCCGTTCGGGCTACTCCCAGCGCCCGTTAGGCCTTGGGGCCTATGATAGGGGACCCCACCCCCAGAACATTTTTGATAAAAAAATTATTAGTTAAAAAAATAAATTAATAATAATAAATAAAATTAATTAATTAATTAATTAACCTAATCAGCTAATTAAATTAACTAATCTGTTAACTAAACTAACTAACTTGGTTAATTAGCTACAGCCTATGACATGTGGGATCCATGCGTGAGTTTGACCAAGTCAACTAATTGTTGACTGCTGACATCACCCTGATGTCATGCTCACGTCATAATTGCATTTTTTTTATTAAATTAATTCTGTTAATTCTAAAAATAATTAAAACTTTAAAAAATCATAGAAAAAATCCGTAACTCGGATGAAAATACTTTGTACATGAAAGTTGCTCAGAACGACGAGACGAATCCGGATACGCAGCCCGCTCGCCCGCCACATACCCCTAGCATAGCAAACACGCAACTTTCCCCCTCTGGTTCATCTGTCCGAAAACGCGAAACACCGGGGATACTTTCCCGGATGATTCCCCCTTCGTCGGTATCACCTCCTACCACGTTAGGGCACACCTAGCACCGCTCATTGTCATGTTTTGCATCGTCATGCTTATGTTTGCATTATATTTATTGTTTCTTCCCCCTCTTCTCTTGTTAGACACCGAGACCGACGCCGCTGCTACCCAGTACGACTACGGTGTTGACGACCCCTCCTTCTTGCCAGAGCAACCAGGCAAGCCCCCCCCCCCCTTGATCACCAGATATCGCCTACTCTTCTCTCTACTGCTTGCATTAGAGTAGTGTAGCATGTTACTGCTTTCCGTTAATCCTATTCTGATGCATAGCCTGTCATTGTTGCTACAACTGTTGTTACCTTACCTGCAATCCTAAATGCTTATAGGATGCTAGTATTTCATCAGAGGCCCTACATTCTTGTCCGTCTGCCATGCTATACTACTGGGCCATGATCACTTCGGGAGGTGATCACGGGTACATATACTATATACTGTTACATACTTATGTTATTGTTCGGAGATGGGGGCTGAAGGGGCAGGTGGTTCCACCCAGGTAGTGGTGGGCCTGGGTTCCCGACGGCCCCGACTGTTACTTTGTTGCGAAGCGACAGGGCAGGTAGCGGCCACCTAGGAGAGAGGTGGGCCTGGCCCTGGTCGGCATTCGCGGTTATTTCAAGAGAACATGTTTAACGAGACTTGGTATTTGATCTGAGTCTGGCCACTGGCCTATATGCACTAACCATCTACGCGGGGACAGTTATGGGCACTCGACGTCATGGTATCAGCCGAAGCCTTCATGACGTCAGCGACTGAGCGGCGCGCGCCGCATTGGACCGTAAGCTCGCGCTTGTATTAAGGGGGCTAGGTCTGCTTCCGACCGCGTACGCAACATGCAGGTGTGCAATGGGCGATGGGCCCAGACCCCTGCGCCATAGGATTTAGACCGGCGTGCTGACCTCTCTGTTGTGCCTAGGTAGGGCTACGACGTGTTGATCTCCCGAGGCCGGGCATGACCCAGAAAAGTGTGTCCGGACAAAGGGGATCGAGCGTGTTGGGAAATGTGGTGCACCCCTACAGGGAAGTTAATCTATTCGAATAGTCATGATCTTCAATAACAGGACGACTTGGAGTTGTACCTTGACCTTATGACAATTAGAACCGGATACTTATTAAAACACACCCTTCCAAGTGTCAGATACAACCGGTGATCGCTCTCTCATAGGGCGACGAGGGGAGGATCATCGGTTAGGATTATGCTATGCGATGATACTTGGTGGACTTACAATCTACTCTCTTCTACATGCTGCAAGATGGAGGTGGCCAGAAGCGTAGTCTTCGATAGGACTAGCTATCCCCCTCTTATTCCGGCATTCTGTAGTTCAGTCCACATATGATACCCTTTTTCCATTTGATACCAATGCATACATATGTAGTGTAGCTCCTTGCTTGCGAGTACTTTGGATGGGTACTCACGGTTGCTTTGCTCCCCCTTTTCCTCCTTTTCTATACCCGTTTGCTACGACCAGACGAAGGAGCCCAGGAGCCAGATGCCACTGTCGATGACGACTACTACTACTCGGGAGGTGCCTACTACTACGTGCAGCCCGCTGGCGACGACCAGGAGTAGTTTAGGAGGATCCCAGGCAGGAGGCATGCGCCTCTTTCGATCTGTATCCCAGTTTGTGCTAGCCTTCTTAAGGCAAACTTGTTTAACTTATGTCTGTACTCAGATATTGTTGCTTCCGCTGACTCGTCTACGATCGAGCTCTTGTATTCAAGCCCTCGAGGCCCCTGGCTTGTAATATGATGCTTGTATGACTTATTTTTATTTGTAGAGTTGTGTTGTGATATCTTCCCGTGAGTCCCTGATCTTGACCGTACACGTTTGCGTGTATGATTAGTGTACGGTTGAATCGGGGGCGTCACATATAGGGATAAACTCAAGCAATATGATATAAACCCCATCTTTTTATTCTCGATGGCAACAATACAATACGTGCCTTGCTGCCCCTGCTGTCACTAGGAAAGGACACCGCAAGATTGAACCCAAAGCTAAGCACTTCTCCCATTGCAAGAAAGATCAATCTAGTAGGTCAAACCAAACTGATAATTCGAAGAGACTTGCAAAGATATCAAATCATGCATAAAAGAATTTAGAGAAGAATCAAATATTGTTCATAGATAATCTTGATCATAAACCCACAATTCATCGGATCTCGACAAACACACCGCAAAAAGAATTACATCGAATAGATCTCCAAGAGAATCGAGGAGAACTTTGTATTGAGATTCAAAGAGAGAGAAGAAGTCATCTAGCTAATAACTATGGACCCGAAGGTCTGTGGTAAACTACTCGCACATCATCGGAGAGGCTATGGTGTTGATGTAGAAGCCCCGCGTGATCGATTCCCCCTCCAGCGGAGCGCTGGAAAAGGCCCCAAGATGGGATCTCACGGGTACCGAAGGTTGCGGCGGTGCAAATAGGGTTTCGTGGTGCTCCTGGATGTTTTCGGGGTATATGAATATATATATATAGGAGGAAGAAGTACGTCGGTGGAGCTACGAGGGGCCCATGAGGGTGGGGGGCACGCCCTCTTGCCTCGTGGCCTCCTCGCTTCTTTCTTGACGTCCACTCCAAGTCTCCTGGATCACATTTGTTCCAAAAATAACTCTTCCGAAGGTTTCATTCCGTTTGGATTCCGTTTGATATTCCTTTTCTGCGAAACACTGAAATAGAAAAAAAAACAATTTGCACTGGGCCTTTGGTTAATAGGTTGGTCCCAAAAATAATATAAAAAGGTATATTAAAGTCCATTAAACATCCAAAAGAGATAATATAATAGCATGGAACAATCAAAAATTATAGATACGTTGAAGACGTATCAGGCGACGCAAACCGATCAAGATTAGATCGCAAAACCAAAAAGAAAAACGCCAATCAAAAAGAGAGCGAAAACCTAGAGCAAGGGCTTGGGAAAAAGACTCTCTAGGGCAGCCGGCCAACACGGCCGGCGGACGAACCCTATGTACGGGCGGCGCGGCCCCCGGCGGCGGTCATGGAGGCCGACCACCCCGGGGGTGACGTGCAAGTGCGGAAGCGGCGGCGGCTAGGATTTAGGATCAACTTGCGATAGATATCATGTTAGAAGGGAGAGAGGATTCGTGGAATAGTTCATTGTATTGCTTGATCATCGTGGGCATATATATAGAAGTACAAAGAATAACTTGAAGTACAAGACAAGGCGGGACCAAATCGTAGTCTATCCTATACTTCCTAATAATCCTTGTACTAAACACTAACATCTCATTTCAGTGTTTGGTTGGTGTGGAACCGGAATCTAGTCATCCTTAAATAAGGAATATACTCTCGGTATGCTTCACCAAGCCATACCTTGAAATTTGTAAAATCGCCTCTTTTTAGATAATTTGTGAAATCATCTGGTTATTCCTCTCTTTGTTGCTTAAAAAAACTCTCGTTGTCACATGAAAAAGGTGAGTGTACTCAGATTCTTCTCATTCCACCTCTTCAACCAAATGTATGCATGGAATAAACTTATGCCATTTTTTTTATCTCCAAACAAACACAAGAATGGAACTAACGTGTACCTCTTTTTTTTGCGTGGAACCAACCCGTACCTTAGGAATGAAACCATGACATTCCATGCATCTTGGTCCTCAAACCAACACACCTAGACAACTCCAATAGCTCATGTAAAAGCCGTTTTTACGGGGTGGCTGTATAATTCAGGGGAAGTTTTCTAACACCTATTTTTCTCGGTTCCTGTTAAACTCCTTCCCCTAAAATCCCCTTTTTCCTATTTCCCATTAAAGGGTGTTGGGGCCCGCAAGTCAGTGAGACGGCATGGCAATGACAGCCGCAACAGTGAGGCGGTGTGACCTAGCGGTTGTCCTTGCAGCGGTGCGGCCTCACGGGGCAGGGGAGAGGAAGCATAGCGGTGGCGGAACCTGGAGGTCGTCCTTCAGGAGGCGCGGCCTCACAGGGCAGGGGAGAGGAGGCGGGGCCGCACGGCGGAGCGGCGCCAATGGCCCAACCTGGCGGCTGGAGCCCATGCGGTGCCGTAACTTGGCGGCAGCCTCACGGAAGCACGCCCTCGTGGGACAAGGGATGAGACGGAGCGGCGGCGGCGGTGGTGCGACCTTGCAGAGGCGTGGGGTAGGGGAAGAGGCGGGGTTTCACGACGGCGGCGGCCCGGCACGATGCAAGGGTCGCTTCTGTTGAAGTTTCAGGCGATTATCCGCCCGTCAAAATTATATGGGAAGGCCATCTTCCCATAAACATAAGGGCGAGGAAGGTGAATATACGGGATCCTGTAAAAAAGTTGAGTTTACAAGAGCTGTTGGAGGCCTTTTCTGCCCCAACTTCCCCTAAAGGGTAGCTTTTTAAGGGATGTGGGAGCTACTGGAGTTCCTCTTAGAGCATATCCAATCGGATCCCCACTCCTCCACCCGGACCAAAAACAACCACCCAACTGGTCCCCCTAAAGTCCTAAACCCATCTCTAATAACCCGGTTGTGCAATACCCTTCAGACCTAGCCTATATGCTGGGTGGATTTGGGCCGTCGGGACACGTTTTCCACGTCGGATTCAACAACCCGGACCCACTCCAAATTCCTTCACATCGTCCCCAAGCCTCGGGACCTGCCCATGGCACTTCTTTCCTTGTTTGCGTCATCCCTTTCCTAGCTCCGCCATCATCCCCGACCCACAGCGCCGCCACCATCGGCTCCTATCCGTGGACATTTAGGGGGTCATATTTGCCTAGTACAGTTGGAAATGTTCTTAATATATGACACTTGTCAAAAACATTGGTAATTACTTGTGCATTGCAACCGGGAGATAAATATTTTTTAGGTTAGTCGTGATTTACTTGCCCATATTAGTATAATTGTGTAAAATAATAGGATTTTACTTGAGAAACCCTTATTTGGTAAGCATTTATTTGTTTACTGATAGTACTTATTCCAGCAGATCCCTCGGTACAGTATCCTGGTGTAGCGTTTAGGTGGGAGGGGAAATGGGAGATGGATTTAACCAGGTTCAGGCTCTCCTTATGAGGTAAATACCTACTCCTGCTCATGTATATTGTGATTGGGGTGTGTAGAGTACAGGTATACTAAAATATTCTAATGTGTTCTATCCACTAGCTTGGCCCTGACTTATATAAGATATCAGGGGCCCTATGGTTACAAGAGTCTTAGTCGGCTGTGTCGGTTGAGGGGAGTCCTCCATAGATCCGGCCTCCTTGTCTTGAATGGCAAGGCTTCCCGAATCTTCCTTATGCAGGGCCCATGGGCCGACTTGATGACTCATCGAGAAAACCAACATAGGGGGCCTCGGGCCGGCCCACTTGGGCCGGTAACCATAGAGGTGAGGCACCCCTGGTCCATAACACCATTAGTTTTTTATAAAAGGGTGTTTTTTATTGATTCATAATGAAGCATCAAGGGGATACAAACACGATAAACAAACACGACCTCTGCATAACTAATGTGCACACAGCCAAGCCATAACACCATTAGTCCCCTGAATTGGACTTCAAGCTTGGCAGCATCCTGATCGACACCGATCTACAACACCATCTTCTCGATTTTTTAGGTTGAAACTGCTTGTTTGAATATCCCTTAACAGTGAATTCTTGTTGTCAACCCCTCTCGGCGACCTGCTCTCAAAGTCAGATCAACCACTCCGGTCTTGAATCGTTGATGAATATGGTCGGCCCGGCGGAAAAGTTTTCCTGCCAAGCACCGTAGACTTTTCCTTTTTTATTTTTCCTGCAACCTCCCTCGAGTGGCCCCCGAGCTGCAGACCGGTTTCACTGAAACTGGGTTGCAAATCTCTATAACTAGGACTTAATGTGGGATGCGAAATGGTTGACCGGGGGATTGAATCTTATCGGAATTCGACCTTTTGCGCTTTAAAAGGCTGATCCAATAGCCCACAAGACTCAGGCTGGGATGGAAGGCTCACAGGTAGGATGGATTGGTCGACCTTTGGATTGAATCTGCTCGGATTCTAGCTTGCACTTAGAGTTTTAATTAAAACGCTGACGCAATAGCCTCTGAGACTCAAGCCCGGCTTGAAGGCCGGCCTGAGGGTCGAGAATCTCCTTCAGGAACTAGCTCGGTCTCCTTATTCAAACCCGGCCTGGAGTATAATTTGGCCTGCCAGTGGCGTTTGGACGCAAGTTGCCCCTAGACTCAGTTCTCGGGGATCCGTCGATCAACCTACTATATGTCGTCCTGAAATATAATACAACAGACCATCACCGTTTGGGCGCAAGTGGCCCCAGGCTCTTCTCGACCAGCGATGTTTGAGGGCGAATAGCCTCCAGGTTGGGTTCTCAGGGATCTGTTGATCAACTTGCAAGATGCTCGCGTGAAATACAATCTATGCCTACTAATAAAGAAAATATTTATTCTTGGTTCGTCATGCTATTTTGCAAAAAAGAAAATGTTTCTGGCAACCAACCCGCAGCTCAGTTTTTGTCTTTTTTGCTTTTGCATAAAATCCCCTAATGTTTCTATTAATCAATTCGCAGACCAGTTTTAAGTCAGATTTTTGATTTTACAGGAAACCCCCTAACAATTGAGTTAATAAACCTACGGTACATATCAAATTCTTTTTAAAATATCCATATCTTTTAGACCATAACTTTAAATTTAACATGTTATCTATGGAATTTGATTAGAAAAATATGTAGAATCTGAACATGATGTTATTTTATCTGTTAACCGGTTTTCAAATGCTATTTATGGTGCAAACTTAATCAGTAGTGCATGATCCGTCTTTCTTTCATACTAGTACCGATCTAGATTAAAAATGAACACCTTAGCAAAATCAAGATTGGAGACGAAAGAAACCACCTATAACCTCACAAAAAAAATCTCATCTTATGCCGAGAGAGAAATGTCTTAAGATTGATAACATTCAAATGCCATGTGATTGTGTGAGCACTGAGACCATCGTTGACGAGGGTGGAAAGAAGAATAGGTAGCAACACTGATGGGAAGTCATGTGTTGAAAGAAAAGGCGTGAACCTATCGGGGTCTTGACTCATGAATATTAGGTTAGGGGAGTGTGGCATTTTTTCCCGTTGCAACACACGGCTTCTTTGCTAATACTAAATTGGAAGAGTCGAAAGTGGACCTTTTTGGGGCGTTCCTAGCTATCAACAGCCTATTTATGTATTTCACATAAGTTGGTGCTTATTTTTACTTTCGTCCAACCTTACGCTCGTTTCTCCTTTTCTCTCTCCGTTTTGATTTGATTTCTCTACTATTTATATCCTATTACTCCCTCATCAAAAAACGTCTTACATTATGAGATTACATTATGAGATGGAGGGAGTACAATGCACATGCAATTATCAATTCCCTCCGTCCCAATGATATAAGATCATTTCTCAAACTAAGCAGCATAAACCAAAATGCAAACGGCAAAGTTAAGCCTAACCAGAACACCCAGACTCCGAAGTGTCTCAAAGGAACTCAAGACTAACTAGCTAGAAGTGTAGCCAGTTAGAACTCTCAGAGTCTCTCTCGGGTATTCCGCAATGAAGTGTCTCTAGAATAGACCACACAGCGCTATGAATGCAAATACAGCAATGGAAGAAAGAAGAAAAAATCGTGCAACATGCCTCGAGAGAGCAAAGGCCGACTGGCATATCTGCAATCAGAGGCCCGTCTAAACAAAATAGAAAGCCAACCAGAGAGCAAGCTCAAGATCAAAACTCCGAATGGTCCCAATAAAGTTCGTGGTCTTCTAAATTAAAAGTGACAACTTGGCAACAACACAAATTCAGGTTCAGTGAGATGGTCGAGCTCAGTACCATCGGCTAGATAGCATAACTTACATCAGTATAACGATGTCCCAGGAGAATAATTAGAGTTGCAGTGAGGATACGATTCGCCAACTTTACTAGCAGAACACGAGAGGGGCGTGGAACTAAACTCGTGGTGAAACTACAACCTCAACATGACAGGTGCATTGGCTGGCTCCGTCTCTTATGGACCTAAAGCCGCGGTGCTACCACCTGCATTTTGAGTTTGGACACAGAAAACAACTTAGCAGAGAGCAGAGGACACTGATAAAACAAGGGATACTAAGCTAAGAATACCTTCAGGGTTCAAGGAAAAGGTAAGCTCACAGCCACCCACTTGTCGTCACTAAAGGGAAGCACGGTTGCCCCCTCTGGTAATTTCATTTTCAGGTCAGGACGGCATGGGTAGATCTGGATTCGGTTAGTTGACATCGAGTAACTGCATCGGGCAGAATCAACAGGCACTGCAGTTGCTTTCGCTGCAAGGTTGGAAGTATTGGTTGGTGGCATTGAGCCAAAGGGGAGAGATGTGTGTTCTGGAGTTGAGGTCATTACTTCAGCCTTGATGCTTGGCTCTGGAACGTCTATTTCAGCCTCAGCGCTTGGTTCTGCAGCGTCCATTCCTTCAGCCTTGATGCTTGGCTCTGGAACGTCTACTTCAGCCTCAGCACTTGGTTCTGCAACGTCCATTACTTCAGCCTCGGTGCTTGGCTCTGGAATGGCTGGTTTATCATTTTCCATCTTGACAGGCTGGATAGTTTCAACAGGAGATTGTAAAGCAACAGGCACTGTACTTGTTGCCACAAGGTTGAGCATATCAGTTGGTGGCACTGAAACTAACGGGGGTGACCTGCATTCTTGTGTCAAGTCCATTACTTCAGCCTTGATGCTTGGCTCTGGAGCAGCTGGTTTAACATTTTCCATACTGCCAGATTGGATAGGTTCATCAAGAGATTGTGTTTTGTCAGCAACAGGAAGATCAATACGGGAGCCAACAGAGCAAGAATCATGCTCAGCTGCAAAATGGCCAAACCATATGAGTCAATAGATGGAACAATCAAGATAAATAGATACCAAGAGAAACACAATCATTAATATCAAATACAAGCAAATACAAACTCATATTGCAGTATGACACAATCATTGACATCAAATACATACATACAAGATAACAATCAACAGAAAAGGTATAGTTCATTTGGATTGCTACAATGTCCAAAACAAGATCTACGATTGCATGATCAGTGGACTGTCCAAACTCTGAAAGTCTTCCAAGCTAAAGCAGCATAAATTAAGCTCCTGCAAATTGTAGAACAGAGAACTTGTGAAACATGCATGATGGATAACAATATAAAATTCACATTTTATTAGTGTGTAAACACATCACCCGCAGTTTACATGTCACATAAAATTCTGTTATATGGGTCATGTGTTTCTTGCGGAAATCACATTATAAATAGGAACATGGACCAGAAGCTGGTTCAGAAGAAGTCTACTGAGGTTTCATCACATGTCAATAGTATGTAGAAAAAGAAAGAGGAAGCTTTTTCTTATAAAAAGATAGGAAGGTAGGCAGAAAACTCACTAGCATTAGAGTCATTCTGCCCGTCACTTGTTCCCATTGATACTTGGGGAAATGAAGAATCAGATTCTACAGTCTTGACCTCTTGCTCAGTGAGGGTTTCGGTTCCTTGTTGCATCTGTGACCCTACTAGAAGAAAGAAAAAATGTTGGTGGCCATGCACAAAAATTCCACGAGAGATTGTGCATTCAAGAGAAAAAAAAGGTGGGAGCAAATGAATATAAAAGCCTTTAAATATAATCCACAAAGCAACATGCAGAGCATAATTTTAAAGCATCGCACACAAGTAGAAGTATAGCAAAAAAATGGTTGGGGAGCTATTGAGGCTATGCTTAGAGATATCAGATTAGTCTCGTTATTGTCATTTTCATAGTGAAGGGCATACAACAAATGGTAAATTAGGCATACGCTGGTGGTAATACTGTCATTTAGGGGATTTCTGTTTTAGGGGTAGGATTATTGGGAAGTACTACTGTCAACTAGGTTCAGGAATTTCCCTTTTTAAGGAGCTAATGATCTGATGAGCTCTTTTAAGATGCTCCACCTTACCTCACCAGAGGTAAGATAAGGTTTAAATCTGAGCCGTTGATTGAGGGAGGTTAGTTTTGACCTTAACAGAAATAATGCTGGCAACCGGTATCATATTTAGTAAGGCATGTAAAATTGGCATGGATCCTTCCATAACAAATGGTAACCAGCTTTCTCTGGTAAAAATGGTTACAATCTGGCAATTGATTACAATGGGATCTTGATCACGTTCCAATTAATTGGTCTGAATCGATGCATCCTATCCACAATCAAATGCTTGATTGCATAGCCATAAGTAATGAATAGACAAATGTGCCTCCTAATGCTCGTGAATAGAGAGACAGCTGTGTAGTACGTGTCATGTATGATTTTGATAGCCGGTGTGGCGTATGATTTTGACAAACTCTTTGCAAGAGATTAGAGATGTGTTCCTTAAATAAATTGTACCCAGGATGGTATGCAAAGACTCATCGAGCAATAAAATGGAAGTCATAATTTTGACAGGCTATTTCAATGACACAAATTTGTAAATAGCTTGATGAAATGATGAATTTTGAATACATACATCACTTGATTAGAAATATAACAAAGATATAAAATTTCAAGGCATGGATAAACCATAGTAATTCATTACCGTTCAGACATGTTAGTTTAAGACATTTGTTAAATTTAAATATTTTCTCTCTCAATCCATTAGTTTTGGACGAAATTGATAATGCATTCTATTAGGTATATGGTCTGCATGTCAAACATTAATGCCATTAATGATTTGATTATGCCATAATAATGCGTATCAACATGTCCATCCTACATAATAATTTCCATTTAAATCCTACTCCCTCTGTAAAGAAATATAAGAGCGTTTAGATTACTAAAGTAGTGATCTAAACGCTCTTATATTAGTTTACGGAGGGAGTACATATTAACGTGGAGTAAACTATTGCAGAGACAACATCACCCTTGATAAGGTCAAAGTGACCTCTTACCCTCTATAAGGTAACAAATACATCATCTTAGCCATTAGATCAATATTAATTGGCAGTCCCTAATCATTTGGGGGCATCTTAAAATTTCTCTAATCTGACACACCACCAAAAACTACTCGTCAAGTTCGTCGCAGTATGAAGCTTCATTTCAGGAGTTTAAATTACTTACTGTCTTTGGAAGGTTGAAAAGCAGCAACCGTCATCTGTTTTTGCTTCTTAGTGTTACCAGGTCCCTCCTGAAAACTTTCGCCTTGAGTGTGCACGGTTGATTTGGAGATGGAGGAATTTTTTAAATTATCTGATGAAGTATTACAGACAGGCAAGGAAGAGCCTTCTTTCTCAGCTAATTCATGCCGGGGATTTGTATATTGCATTCCTCGAACCTACAAAAGGTAGAGCGGTCCATCAAATTAGTATTTACTACTCCCTCCATCCCAAAATTCTTGTCTTATATTTGTCTAGATACGGATGTATCTAATACTAAAACGTGACTTGATACATCCGTATTTAGACAAATCTAAGACAAGAATTTTGGGATGGAGGGAGTAATACAGCAAATACCTTACGAAATATTTCTGTCTGTGCAAGCTATTTAAGATATAAGAAACTATAGCATGCCCTTCCATAACTATTCCATGTAAAAGCCATTGTCCTATGTTCCCCTTAAAAGGTTGCTTTTGTTAAAATTTCACTACAAAAGCCAAGTCATCCAATCTACTCCCTCCGTTCCAAATCACTCGTCCAGAAATGGATGTATCTAGAACTAAAATACATCTAGATACATCCATACCTGCAACAAGTAATTCGGAACGGAGGGAGTACTTCACTGTTCCAATATGTACCAGTAACAATTCGTTTTGCATTGCTCCTAGGTGTTATCTACTCCTTCCGTTCCATATTAGTTGTCGCTCAAACGGATGAATCTAGCACTGAAATACATCCAGATACATCCATTTCAGAGACAACTAATATGGAACGGAGGGAGTAATAATCTATTCAATTCGGGAAAATGGATCATATGTTTATCAGTTATACAGATAAATGATGGTGATTAGATTAGTTATCATAAATAGGTGAGGCGATGGTAAGAAAATTTTCCATAATTAAATACTGGACCAACCGGCAATTGCTCCTCTGAGCTTACTTCTTGGGCTAAGGACACCAGAGCAAGATTTGCAGCAGCATATTCCGCCTCCTTAATTGTATGACAATACTGTGGGCTTTCAAATGTTTGCCCATCTATGGTCACTATTGACTTGAACAGAGGTGCATGAGATGGACCTTCCTGGATACGGTCATACCAAGGCAGTTGTTTTCCTCTCTTCTGAGCATACATTTGCAATTGAAGCTTATGATTAATCTGGATTCCAGGCAAAGAAATACATGAAGCTGATCCAGCCTACAAAAGGTAGAGTATTTTATTAGACAAAAATTGACGATGTTTCCGCACAGTGTAAATGAAGTCAATGGTTTCAATTCAGTTTTTACTCAGTTCTTGAATATTGTAAAATGGGAGAACACATTTACTAATAATACAGATAAATGCTGAAGGATGTTAGTGCTGATGCATAGGTAATCCGGTGCAAATTAAAGCCATCCATAGGAATAAAAATAGGTGCAACTAACCGGCATTTGCTCTGATGGGTTTGCTTCTTGACACAATGACATTAAAGCCACTCTTGCAGCAGCAAATTCTGCCTCCTTTGTTGTGTGATAGTCTTGAGGACTTTCAAATTTGCGCCCATCTATGGTTACTGTAGACCTGAACAGAGGTGCATGAGGTGGACCACTTCGAATGGTGTCATATGAAGGCAAATCTTTATGTCTCTTCTGAGCATAAACTTGCAACTGAGACTTGTAGGGAAGTTGGGTTTCTGTAATATACAGAATAGTTAGTACTGCAAATATACAGAAACAAGTGTGAAAGAATATCAAGAACCTTTTTAGTGGCAAGAATAAAGACCTTCACAGCAGCATGAGAGGTGTAAAAATAAAATCAATTTGAGGGATGAGAGACATTTATATAGTTACATAGGTAGTGAAGGAATATGGGGTTCCAAGAGGGATAAACTACAGCGCAATATGGGGTTTAGGTGCCTCTACTGTTCAATGTATGCAGAAAATGAAGTATCAACAGATGTGCAACTTTTTACTCGTCATAAGGAAATAACTTCGTATCTAGTTCCGAGAGGGATAAACTACAGCACAATATGGGGTTTAGGTGAGCACTGATAATATTTGTTGGCACTTATATGCGGTTGAATGGTTTTACAAAATCTAAAAAAAAAATACTACTGATAGGTGAGCATGTATATCATCGACGTTTCTGTCAGTTACGATAAGGATCTTACTACACAGAGAGAACTTGTTCAAATGTAGCCAGTTATATGCCCACATTAAAATCCAACATGGAACGAGTGAGTTCAACACAGCTTCTCTGTAGCTTACTGTGTACACGCTCCACCGAGCAGATTCACTATGTTTGTTATAGCGTCACCAAACTTCTACCATTTCAGAATCAGATAGCTACCAAATCAACAGGATGTCCTTCAGAAAATGAATGCAGTAACTCCCCATCAATACCAAATCAAGTGATATTGTGTGCTAGTGATGGCGAGTCTATCTACCGATATGAATGCATTGTACTCCTGCCGGTGAAACTGAGCATCATTTCCATTTGTCTGTGATGATAATACCAGTAAAGTTTTTATTTTTGCGAGGTAATAATACCAGTGTAAGTTGACTCGTACTGGTTCAATAGACAATAAACTATGCATTTCTACTAGAATCTCAATAGCCAGTAAACTATCCATTTCTACTAGAATCTCAGTCGCTATCAAAATGGCTTAAGCCTTTATACAGTTGATGATACCCCAGTTTGTTCAGGCCCAGAAAAAATGAAAAGAAAATGCACCTAATGTGGACATGAACTAGATGTAACCAGAAAGACGCTAACTGCACTCATGAATCCTGAACCAACAGCCGTCCACGAATCGTGCAAGTAAGGAGCTACTCGGGAACAAAACCTGAAACCGAAAGTTGGGAACCAAAATCCGACCACGAAGTGTTCGCGCAAGCGCAAGTAAGGACCCGGATGTACCCGCTAGTGGGGAACTGGGGGATCTGACACTCACCGGACTGCGGCGGGGGGGGGGGGGGGGGGGCGGAGAGGCGCTCGAAGGCGGCCTTGGCGGCGAGGTTCTGGGCCTCCTTGGCCGTGCCGAACCCGCCGCCCTCGTCCGGCGAGTGGTACACTTCGCCGTTGACGGCGACGGTGGCGCGGAACCTCAGCGAGTGGGCCGGCCCCTCGCTCTGGTGGGCGTAATCCGGCGGCGGCCACCGCCGCTGCTGGCATAGCTGATTCAGCTGCGCCTTGAACATTGCCCCGGAAGATTGGGACCTGGCCTCTCCCGATGGGGAATTCTTCGGGGCTATCGCTCGCTTTGATCTGCTCGCTGGATTCGACTTCTCACGTTTCTTGCGCCTCACTCGCTCCCCCTCCTCTGCTGGATTGATGCTCCTTCACGCTCCTTTGTGGGCTTCGGTTCAGTGGTACGACGTTTGTTTGGTGGGTGGGTTGGGGTTTATCCGCGTGTTTTCAGGGTCTCGCTCCGGGCAACCACTATGTTGTGAAGAGTAAATTGCACACACAATTCACAAGTAACAAATGAATCAACTCCTTTCGAGAGCTTTCAAAAAAAAAAACTCCTTTCGAGAAAAAAAAACAAATGAATCAACTGTGTTAAACAAAATTCAACTACTCCCTCTGTCCCGATTTAGATGCCATGATGGCATTTTGCTATTGTGTAATCGAGACCAGCCCGCCTTCGTGGAGCTGTGTCGCAGGTGGGCGGTGACGTAATCGAGACCAGGTGGGCGGTGACGGAATCGAGACCGGGTGGGCTGCGAGCGGCGGAGTCGTCAGCACGGCGGCGGAATCCGACGGTGCTTGGCCCAGGCGAAACATGGGCGGCAATGGGAGGCCGAAGGAATGAGACGGGCCGTTTTGTTGGATGTTTGAAAGTATGAGGTTTTTTTGCAAAATATCTAGTGTACTACGTGCACGACGAGTAAATCGGGACGGAGGAGGTATGTGTTAGTAATATTGATGAGTAACGATACATATATACACCCGAAAGGGATATGACCACCTAGAAAGAGAATGGACATTCTTTTTAGGAAAATCATCATCGCTACTTTATTTCATTTCAAGTAGGGATACATCTACAACTAGCGAGAGAATAGAGAAAGGAAGATTATTCAACCAAACTTCGGGTGATAATCTTAGCTAATATAGTAAGCTCGTGAGCCACGCGGTTAGCTTCACACCTGCAATGCTAAAAATATGCCTTCCCAAATATCCTTGGACACTTCAAACCAATCATTGATGCTCGTCATCACACGGATGCTAACTCCATTCAGCTCTTCATGCAGTTCACCAGTTCGAGATAGTCGAGTAGACAATTAAGCGTTGGATTCCCATAGAACGATCGGACCATGTTTACGTGTCATCGCCTTGACGGTATGGGTATTTATCGTTGAGGCAAGGAAATGATTCTCTGCCACCACCAAGTCCCCAATGTATCTGGATCATAGCACGACAGGACCCATAATCATCTTCATATGAAAAAGAAGCGTCAATATTGACCTTCAGGGTTTTGACGAGTGGGTGTGTCCACCTGACCTCTTTTTCCCGGAACTGCTACAGTGCATCCAGACGAGCACAGTTTAGCGCCAAAACTTAACATTATAGCGCCTGACAGTTGAGCTTCTTCTCCATGCACTTTTTTCTTTCCTTCCTTCTAGATGTAAACCAAGAATGACAAAGTCAGCCATGGTTACCTGGTCTATAGTTCGTTTAGAGGGAATGGAGATATTAGTTTGCAAGATGGTAACCACATGTTAGTTGGATAAGCAGAGACTATCCTTAGTTAACACATGGTTAATTATATATCCTGATAGTTCCTTCTAATCTATGCTTGTTTGTGTAAGTTGGGTCTATTCGCGTGCTTCGGCATGGCGGGTGACAGGGTATCACTCTGGGAAACTTAGTTATAATACATCATATTTGAATTCAATTGATATAGTTGACTAATCGATGCCTAAGTCTCATCTCTACATTTATGTCGGGCGCGCCACACTCTACCCCAAGCCTGTAGGATCAAAAGTATGTCTAGAGCAGGGTGATTAGACTACTTGACCAAATAAAAACTTATCATTTTCCTAATTTTAGTTATAGGCAAGTTTTAGCAATTTTACCAAGTCAAGCAACATCCTACACATGCAAATCTAAGAGTTGAGTAGTGAAAAGTAAAGACTTTGCATATGAACATAAAAGGAGGAATTGGAGAAATCAAACACAATGAAGTGTTGGGGAACGTTGCATGGAAAACAAAAAAATTGTACGCACACGCAAAATCTATCCATGGAGATGGATAGCTACGAGAAGGGGAGAACATCTACATACCCTTGTAGATCGCTAAAAGGAAGCGTTTATCAACGCGGTTGATGTAGTCGTACACCTTCACGATCCGTCCCGATCAAGTACCTAACATACGGCACCTCTGCGTTCAGCACACGTTCAGCTCGATGACGTCCTCGCCTTCTCGATCCAGCAAGATATGCGAAGTAGTAGATGAGTTTCAGCAGCACGACGACCGTGGTGGTGAAACTATCCGCAGGGCTTCGCCAAGCACAACGGACGTGGACGAAGGAGGAACTAGAACTAGAGGGAGAGGGGGCGCCGCACGCGGCTTGGGGATCATGGTGTGTGTTGCCCCTCTCCCTCCTCACACATATATAGGTGGGGGAGGCAGCCCTAGGGCGCCCTCAAGGGGGACGGTGGCCATCCCTGGTCTCCTGCCCCATTTCCTTATTAGGGGTGGAGGAGGTGGCAGGGAAGGGGGCGGCGGCTGCCCTACCTTGGCGCCCTCCTTTCCTTCCTAGCACGTGGGCAGGTGAGGTGGAGCACGCCCAGCCCTTAGTGGGCTGGTGTGCCTCTCTCCTTTGGCCCATGAGATCCACCAAGTAATGGTGGCCTCCCGAAACCCCTTCCAGCACTCCGGTAAAACTTCGGTGCATTCCGAAACCTTTTCGGAGACCAAATAGTATCGTCCTATATATCAATCTTTACCTTCGAACCGTTCCGAAGCTCCTCGTCATGTCCATGATCTCATCCGGGACTCCGAACAACATTCGGTCACCAATTCACATAACTCATATAATACTATATCGTCAACGAACGTTAAGCGTGCGGACCCTATGGGTTCGAGAATGATGTAGACATGACCGAGACGCTTCTCCGATCAATAACTGATACGTATCCAACGTATCTATAATTTTTCATGTTTTACAATCACTTTATAGCAACTTTATATTATTTTTGGGACTAACCTATTGACATAGTGCCCAGTGCCAGTTGCTATTTTTTGCTTGTTTTTTACTTCGCAGAAAATCAATACCAAACGGAATCCAAATGCAGCGAAACTTTTTGAATATTTTTTTTGGACCAGAAGACACAAGATGGGCCGAAGAAGTACCAGAGGGGTGCCCCGAGGGGGGCGCAACCCACTTGGGCACGCTTGGGGGCACATGCGCGCCTGGTGGGTTGTGCCCACCTCGGCCGCCTCCCGCACCACCTCTTTGCTCTATAAATACCCCGAAAATCCAAAAACCCTAGGGGAGTCGATGAAACACAATTTCAGCCGCCGCAAGTTCTAGAAACCATAGATCCAATCTAGACACCATCACGGAGGGGTTCATCATCCTCATTGGTGCCTCTCCGATGATGCGTGAGTAGTTCACTGTAGACCTACGGGTCCGTAGGCAGTAGCTAGATGGCTTCCTCTCTCTCTTTTGATTCTCAATACAATGGTCTCTTGGAGATCTATTTGATGTAACTCTTTTTGCGGTGTGTTTGTTGGGATCCGATGAACTTCGAGTTTATGATCAGATCTATTTTATCCATGAAAGTTATTTGAGTTTTGATCTCTTATATGCATGATTGCTTATAACCTCGTTTTTCTTCTTTGAATCTTTGGTTTAGTTAGGCCGACTAGATCGATTTTTCTTGCCATGGGAAGAGGTGCTTTGTGATGGGTTCGATCTTACGGTGCTCAATCCCAGTGACAGAAGGGGACATGATGAAGGAAATATGCCCTAGAGGCAATAATAAAGTTATTATTTATTTCCTTATAATCATGATAAATGTTTATTATTCATGCTAGAATTGTATTAACCGGAAACATAATACATGTGTGAATACATAGACAAACAAAGTGTCACTAGTATGCCTCTACTTGACTAGCTCGTTAATCAAAGATGGTTATGTTTCCTAACCATGAACAATGAGTTGTTATTTGATTAACGGGATCACATCATTAAGAGAATGATCTGATTGACATGACCTATTCCATTAGCTTAGCACCCGATCGTTTAGTATGTTGCTATTGCTTTCTTCATGACTTATACATGTTCCTGTAACTATGAGATTATGCAACTCCCGTTTACCGGAGGAACACTTTGGGTACTACCAAACGTCACAACGTAACTGGGTGATTATAAAGGAGTACTACAGGTGTCTCCAAAGGTACATGTTGGGTTGGCGTATTTCGAGATTAGGTTTTGTCACTCCGATTGTCGGAGAGGTATCTCTGGGCCCTCTCGGTAATGCACATCACATAAGCCTTGCAAGCATTGCAACTAATGAGTTAGTTGCAGGATGATGTATTACAGAACGAGTAAAGAGACTTGCCGGTAACGAGATTGAACTAGGTATTGGATACCGACGATCGAATCTCGGGCAAGTAACATACCGATGACAAAGGGAACAACGTATGTTGTTATGCGGTCTGACCGATAAAGATCTTCGTAGAATATGTAGGAGCCAATATGGGCATCCAGGTCCCGCTATTGGTTATTGACCGGAGACGTGTCTCGGTCATGTCTACATTGTTCTCGAACCCGTAGGGTCTGCACGCTTAAGGTTACGATGACAGTTGTATTATGAGTTTATGCATTTTGATGTACCGAAGGTTGTTCGGAGTCCCGGATGTGATCACGGACATGACGAGGAGTCTCGAAATGGTCGATACATAAAGATTGATATATTGGAAGCCTATATTTGGACATCGGAAGTGTTCCGGGTGAAATCGGGATTTTACCGGAGTACCGGGAGGTTACCGGAACCCCCCGGGAGCCATATGGGCCTTAATGGGCTTTAGTGGAAAGGAGAAAGGGGCAGCCCAAGGTGGCCGCGCGCCTCCCCCCTCCCCTAGTCCTATTAGGACTAGGAGAGGTGGCCGTCCCCCCTCTCTCTCTTTCCCCCTCGGGGAATCCTAGTCCAACTAGGATTGGGGGGGGGGGGGAGTCCTACTCCCGGGAGGAGTAGGACTCCTCCTGCGCCCTCCTCCTAGCCGGCGGCCCCCTCCCCCTTGGCTCCTTTATATACTGAGACAGAGGCACCCCAGAAACACACAAGTTGATCCACGTGATCTATTCCTTAGCCGTGTGCGGTGCCCCCAGCCACTATATTCCTCGATAATACTGTAGCGGAGTTTAGGCGAAGCCCTGCTGCTGTAGTGCATCAAGATCGTCACCACGCCGTCGTGTTGACGGAACTCTTCCCCGACACTTTGCTGGATCGGAGTCCGGGGATCGTCATCGAGCTGAACGTGTGCTCGAACTCGGAGGCGCCGTAGTTTCGGTGTTTGATCGGTTGGATCGTGAAGACGTACGACTACTTCCTCTACGTTGTTTCAACGCTTCCACAGTCGGTCTGCGTGGGTACGTAGACAACACTCTTCCCTCTCGTTGCTATGCATCACCATGATCTTGCGTGTGCGTAGGAAATTTTTTGAAATTACTACGAAACCCAACAGTGGCATCCGAGCCTAGGTTATTTATGTTGATGTTATATGCACGAGTAGAACACAAGTGAGTTGTGGGCGATATAAGTCATACTGCCTACCAGCATGTCATACTTTGGTTCGGCGGCATTGTTGGACGAGACGACCCGGACCAACCTTATGCGTACGCTTACGCGAGACTGGTTCCCCCGACGTGCTTTGCACATAGGTGGCTTGCGGGCGACTGTCTCTCCAACTTTAGTTGAACCAAGTGTGGCTACGCCCGGTCCTTGCGAAGGTTAAAACGGAGTCTATTTGACAAACTATCATTGTGGTTTTGATGCGTAGGTGAGATTGGTTCTTGCTTAAGCCCGTAGCAGCCACATAAAACTTGCAACAACAAAGTAGAGGACGTCTAACTTGTTTTTGCAGGGCATGTTGTGATGTGATATGGTCAAGACATGATGCTGAATTTTATTGTATGAGATGATCATGTTTTGTAACCGAGTTATCGGCAACTGGCAGGAGCCTTATGGTTGTCGTTTTATTGTATGCAATGAAATCATGATGTAATGCTTTACTTTATTACTAAGCGGTAGTGATAGTCGTAGAAGCATAAGCTTGGCGAGACGACAACGATGCTACGATGGAGATCAAGGTGTCACGCCGGTGACGATGGTGATCACGACGGTGCTTCGGAGATGGAGATCACAAGCACAAGATGATGATGGCCATATCATATCACTTATATTGATTGCATGTGATGTTTATCCTTTTATGCATCTTATCTTGCTTTGATTGACGGTAGCATTATAAGATGATCTCTCACTAAATTATCAAGAAGTGTTCTCCCTGAGTATGCACCTTGCGAAAGTTCTTCGTGCTGAGACACCACGTGATGATCGGGTGTGATAGGTTCTACGTTCAAATACAACGGGTGCAAAACAGTTGCACACGCGGAATACTCAGGTTATACTTGACGAGCCAAGCATATACAGATATGGCCTCGGAACACAGAGACCGAAAGGTCGAGCGTGAATCATATAGTAGATATGATCAACATAACAATGTTCACCATTGAAAACTACTCCATCTCACGTGATGATCAGTTATGGTTTAGTTGATTTGGATCACGTAATCACTTAGAGGATTAGAGGGATGCCTATCTAAGTCGGAGTTCTTTAATTAAACTTGATTAACTGAACTTAAATTTATCATGAAACTTAGTACCTGATTAGTATCTTGCTTGTTTATGTTTGATTGTAGATAGATGGCTCGTGCTGTTGTTCCGTTGAATTTTAATGCGTTCCTTGAGAAAGCAAAGTTGAAAGATGATGGTAGCAATTACACGGACTTACATGAGCGTGAGCCATGGACATAACACTATAGGTGGAACAGAATGGTGGTTGTGGAGAAGACAAAAAGGAGAAGATAGTCTCACATCAACTAGGCGTATCAACGGGCTATGGAGATGCCCATCAATAGATATCAATGTGAGTGAGTAGGGATTGACATGCAACAGATGCACTAGAGCTATAAGTGTATGAAAGCTCAACAAAAGAACTAAGTGGGTGTGCATCCAACTCGCTTTCTCATAAATACCTAGGGCATTTTGAGGAAGCCCATCATTGGAATATACAAGCCAAGTTCTATAATGTAAAATTCCCACTAGTATATGAAAGTGACAACATAGGAGACTCTCTATCATGAAGATCATGGTGCTATTTTGAAGCACAAGTGTGGTAAAAGGATAGTAACATTGTCCGTTCTCTCTTTTTCTCTCTTTTTTTCTTTTTTTCCCTTTTCTCTCTTTTTTATAGAATTCGCCCGGAGTCTCATCCCGACTTGTGGGGGAGTCATAGTCTCCATCATCCTTTCCTCACTTGGGACAACACTCTAATAATGATGATCATCACACTTTTATCTACTTACAACTCGATACTAGAACAAAATATGACTCTATGTGAATGCCTCCAGCGGTGTACCGGGATGTGCAATGAATCAAGAGTGACATGTATGATAGAATTATAAAGGTGGCTTTTCCACAAATACGATGTCAACTACATGATCATGCAAAGCAATATGACAATGGTGTAACGTGTCATAACAAATGGAACGGTGGTAAGTTGCATGGCAATATATCTCAGAATGGCTATGGAAATGCCATAATAGGTAGGTATGGTGGCTGTTTTGAGGAAGGTATATGGTGGGTGTATGGTACCGGCTAAAGTTGCGCGGTACTAGAGAGGCTAGCAATGGTGGAAGGGTGAGAGTGTGTATAATCCATGGACTCAACATTAGTCATAAGAACTCACAGACTTATTGCAAAAATCTAGAAGTTATCAAAGAAAAGTATTACGCGCATGCTCCTAGGGGGATAGATTGGTAGGAAAAGACCATCGCTCGTCCCCGACCGCCACTCATAAGGAAGACAATCAATAAATAAATCATGCTCCGACTTCATCACATAACGGTTCACCATACGTGCATGCTACGAGAATCACAAACTTTAAACAAGTATTTCTCAAATTCACAACTACTCAACTAGCATGACTCTAATATCACCATCTTCATATCTCAAAACAATTATTAAGTATCAAACTTCTCATAGTATTCAATGCACTTTTTATGATAATTTTTATTATACCCATCTTGGATGCCTATCATATTAGGACTAATTTTATAGCCAAAGCAAATTACCATGTTGTTATAAAAGACTCTCAAAATAATATAAGTGAAGCATGAGAGATCAATAATTTCTATAAATAAAACCACCACCGTGCTCTTGAAAACGTATAAGCGAAGCACTAGAGCAAAAATATCTAGCTCAAAAGATATAAGTGAAGCACATAGAGTATTCTAATGAATTTCGATTCATGTGTGTCTCTCCAAAAGGTGTGTACAGCAAGGATGATTGTGGTAAACTAAAAATCAAAGACTCAAATCATACAAGACACTCCAAGCAAGACACATATCATGTGGTGAATAAAAATATAGCCTCAAGTAATCTGAATATCCATACCACAATTAAGAAATTTTGCATTGAAATTATGCCAAGTAGCACTCCGCATCAAAAATTCTCTTTTTATCATTTACCTACTCGAGGACGAGCAGGAATTAAGCTTGGGGATGCCTGATACGTCTCCAACGTATCTATAATTTTTGATTGCTCCATGCTATATTATCTACTGTTTTGGACTATATTGGGCTTTATTTTCCACTTTTATATTATTTTTGGGACTAACCTATTAACCGGAGGCCCAGCCCAGAATTGCTGCTTTTTGCCTATTTCAGTGTTCCGAAGAAACGGAATATCAAACGGAGTCCAAACGGAATAAAATCTTCGGGAACGTGATTTTCTCACCGAACGTGATCCAGGAGACTTGGAACCTACTGCAAGGAAGCAAAGTGGTGCTCACGAGGGTAGGGGGCGCCGCCCCCCCCCTAGGGCGCGCCCCCCTGCCTCGTGGGAACCTCGGTGCTCCACCGACGTACTCCTTCCTCCTATATATATCCACGTACCCCCAAACGATCAGAACAGGAGCCAAAAACCTAATTCCACCGCCGCAACTTTCTGTATCCACGAGATCCCATCTTGGGGCCTGTTTCGGAGCTCCGCCGGAGAGGGCTGTCATCACGGAGGGCTTCTACATCGTCATAGCCTCTCCGATGAAGTGTGAGTAGTTTACCTCAGACCTTCGGGTCCATAGTTAGTAGCTAGATGGCTTCTTCTCTCTTTTTGGATCTCAATACAATGTTCTCCCCCTCTCTTGTGGAGATCTATTCGATGTAATCTTCTTCTTTTGCGGTGTGTTTGTTGAGACTGATGAATTGTGGGTTTATGATCAAGTCTATCTATGAACAATATTTGAATCTTCTCTGAATTCTTTTATGTATGATTGGTTATCTTTGCAAGTCTCTTCGAATTATCCGTTTGGTTTGGCCAACTAGATTGGTAGTTCTTGCCATGGGAGAAGTGCTTAGCTTTGGGTTCGATCTTGCGGTGTTCTTTCCCAGTGACAGAAGGGGCAGCAAGACACGTATTGTATCGTTGCCATCGAGGATAACAAGATGGGGTTTATTTCATATTGCATGAATTTATCTCTCTACATCATGTCATCTTGCTTAAAGCGTTACTCTGTTTTTAACTTAATACTCTAGATGCATGCTGGATAGCGGTCGATGAGTGGAGTAATAGCAGTAGATGTAGAATCATTTCGATCTACTTGTCATGGACGTGATGCCTATATACATGATCATGCCTAGATATTCTCATAACTATGCTCAATTCTGTCAATTACTCAACAGTAATTTGTTCACCCACCGTAGAAAACTTATGCTCTCGAGAGAAGCCACTAGTGAAACCTATGGCCCCCGGGTCTATTCTCATCATATCAATCTCCATCACTTTTATATTGTTTGGCTATTTACTTTGCTTTTACTTTTTACTTTGCATCTTTGTATCAAAAATACCAAAAATATTCTATCTATCAGATCTCACTCTCGTAAGTGACCGTGAAGGGCTTGACAACCCCTAATCACATTGGTTGCGGGTAGCTATCGCTTTGTGCAGGTACGGGGGACTTGAGCGTGGGCTCCTACTGGATTGATACCTTGGTTCTCAAAAACTGAGGGAAATACTTACGCTACTCTGCTGCATCATCCCTTCCTCTTCAGGGAAAACCAACACAAGCTCAAGACGTAGCAAGAAGGATTTCTGGCGCCGGTGTCGGGGAGTCTACGCAAAAAGTCAACATACCAAGTACCCATCACAATCCCTATCTCCCGCATTACATTATTTGCCATTTGCCTCTCGTTTTCCTCTCCCCCCCCCAATTCACCCCTTGCCATTTTATTCGCCCTCTCTCTCTCTATCCTCCCTCTCTATTTGCCTCTTTTGCCCGTTTCTTGTTTGCTCATATGGTTGGAATAGTCCTTTATTTATTACTAAATAGAGAAGCTAATATCTATGGATCCTCATCCGCTTGCCAATCTTTTTAAGGGATCCAATTATGATGAACCAATTCCTAGTGATTTGGATGCACTAGATTATCTTTATAAGCTTTTGCCTGAAATCCGTAAATCTGAAAATCGTGATGAAGTGCTTTATGAAGTGACTCATGATAGATCTTTGAATAAAAAGCATGATTGCAATGATTTTATTATAAATTCTCTTGATGTCAATTGTGCTAATAAGATGCAAAACCCTAAGCTTGGGGATGCTAGTTTTGCTATGTCTACTACTTGTTGCAATGATTATGATTGGGGTGATTCTTCTTATGATCTTGAAAATTTATTTAAACCCCATGATGAATATGAGATTGATAATAGTGTTTGCAATATTATTGAAAGTGGGTTTAGAAGAGTGTAAACTTTAGATCCCACATATTTGGAGAATGTTCTATCTTATGAAAATCTTGATAAAGGTGGGTTTGGAGAAGTCATGACTTTAGTTAATGTTAATCCCACTATTTTGGAAGAGTGTCAACTTTGCATGCATGTGGATCATGTTGAAAATATTTTATGTGATAGCTATTTTGTTGAATTTGCTTATGATCCTACATGTAATTACTATGAGAGAGGAAAATATGGTTGTAGAAATCTTCATGTTACTAAATTACCTCTCGTTATGTTGAGATTGCTATTGTTTCTTTCCGCTTCCTTGCATATGCTAGTTTTTGCTTGCCTTGAAAATTTGTTTGCCTATAAGATGCCTATGAATAGGAAGTATGTTAGACTTAGATGTGTTTGTCACATGCTTGATGATGCTCCTTTTGTGCTTCAATTCTTGTCTTTCTTGTGAGCATCATTAAAATTACCAATGCCTAGATATAAGGCTTTAAAGAAAAGCGCTTGTTGGGAGACAACCCAATATTTTTCCTTGCTGTTATTCAATAAATAAATTATTTATCCTCTGTTTTGGTTGTGTTTTTTGTGTTTAATTAGTGTTTGTTCCAAGTAGAACCGTTGGGAAGACTTGGGGAAAGTCTTATTGAACTTGTTGTAAAAAACAGAAACTTTAGCGCTCACGAGAACTGCTGCCATTTTTATTTTAAGAGTGATATTTAGTTAATTATTTTTGAATATGATTAATAGATAAATTCCTCACGTCCATCAATTTATTTTAGAATTTTTGAATACGATATTTTTGCGAAAGTTCTTCGTGCTGAGACACCACGTGATGATCGGGTGTGATAGGTTCTACGTTCAAATACAACGGGTGCAAAACAGTTGCACACGCGGAATACTCAGGTTATACTTGACGAGCCAAGCATATACAGATATGGCCTCGGAACACAGAGACCGAAAGGTCGAGCGTGAATCATATAGTAGATATGATCAACATAACAATGTTCACCATTGAAAACTACTCCATCTCACGTGATGATCGGTTATGGTTTAGTTGATTTGGATCACGTAATCACTTAGAGGATTAGAGGGATGCCTATCTAAGTCGGAGTTCTTTAATTAAACTTGATTAACTGAACTTAAATTTATCATGAAACTTAGTACCTGATTAGTATCTTGCTTGTTTATGTTTGATTGTAGATAGATGGCTCGTGCTGTTGTTCCGTTGAATTTTAATGCGTTCCTTGAGAAAGCAAAGTTGAAAGATGATGGTAGCAATTACACGGACTGGGTCCGTAACTTGAGGATTATCCTCATTGCTGCACAGAAGAATTACGTCCTGGAAGCACCGCTGGGTGCCAGGCCTGCTGCAGGAGCAATGCCGGATGTTATGAACGTCTGGCAGAGCAAAGCTGATGACTACTCGATAGTTCAGTGTGCCATGCTTTACGGCTTAGAATCTGGACTTCAACGACGTTTTGAACGTCATGGAGCATATGAGATGTTTCAGGAGTTGAAGTTAATATTTCAAGCAAATGCCCGGATTGAGAGATATGAAGTCTCCAATAAGTTCTATAGCTGCAAGATGGAGGAGAACAGTTCTGTCAGTGAGCATATACTCAAAATGTCTGGGTATAATAATCACTTGATGCAATTGGGAGTTAATCTTCCAGATGATAGCGTCATTGACAGAATTCTTCAATCACTGCCACCAAGCTACAAGAGCTTCATGATGAACTATAATATGCAAGGGATGAACAAGACTATTCCCGAGCTCTTCGCGATGCTGAAAGCTGCGGAGGTAGAAATCAAGAAGGAGCATCAAGTGTTGATGGTCAACAAGACCACTAGTTTCAAGAAAAAGGGCAAAGGGAAGAAGAAGGGGAACTTCAAAAAGAACGGCAAGCAAGTTGCTGCTCAAGAGAAGAAACCCAAACCTGGACCTAAGCCTGAAACTGAGTGCTTCTATTGCAAGCAGACTGGTCACTGGAAGCGGAACTGCCCCAAGTATTTGGCGGATAAGAAGGATGGCAAGGTGAACAAAGGTATATGTGATATACATGTTATTGATGTGTACCTTACTAATGCTCGCAGTAGCACCTCGGTATTTGATACTGGTTCTGTTGCTAATATTTGCAACTCGAAACAGGGACTACGGATCAAGCGAAGATTGGTTAAGGACGAGGTGACGATGCGCGTGGGAAACGGTTCCAAAGTCGATGTGATCGCAGTCGGCACACTACCTCTACATCTACCTTCGGGATTAGTATTAGACCTAAATAATTGTTATTTGGTGCCAGCGTTAAGCATGAACATTATATCTGGATCTTGTTTGATGCGAGACGGTTATTCATTTAAATCAGAGAATAATGGTTGTTCTATTTATATGAGTAATATCTTTTATGGTCATGCACCCTTGAAGAGTGGTCTATTCTTATTGGATCTCGATAGTAGTAACACACATATTCATAATGTTGAAGCCAAAAGATGCAGAGTTGATAATGAAAGTGCAACTTATTTGTGGCACTGCCATTTAGGTCATATCGGTGTAAAGTGCATGAAGAAACTCCATTCTGATGGACTTTTGGAACCACTTGATTATGAATCACTTGGTACTTGCGAACCGTGCCTCATGGGCAAGATGACCAAAACTCCGTTCTCCGGTACTATGGAGAGAGCAACAGATTTGTTGGAAATCATACATACAGATGTATGTGGTCCGATGAATATTGATGCTCGTGGCGGATATCGTTATTTTCTCACCTTCACAGATGATTTAAGCAGATATGGGTATATCTACTTAATGAAACATAAGTCTGAAACATTTGAAAAGTTCAAGGAATTTCAGAGTGAAGTTGAAAATCATCGTAACAAGAAAATAAAGTTTCTACGATCTGATCGTGGAGGAGAATATTTAAGTTACGAGTTTGGTGTACATTTGAAAAATTGTGGAATAGTTTCGCAACTCACGCCACCCGGAACACCACAGCGTAATGGTGTGTCCGAACGTTGTAATCGTACTTTACTAGATATGGTGCGATCTATGATGTCTCTTACTGATTTACCGCTATCGTTTTGGGGATACGCTCTAGAGACGGCCGCATTCACGTTAAATAGGGCACCATCAAAATCCGTTGAGACGACGCCTTATGAACTATGGTTTGGCAAGAAACCAAAGTTGTCGTTTCTGAAAGTTTGGGGCTGCGATGCTTATGTGAAAAAGCTTCAACCTGATAAGCTCGAACCCAAATCGGAGAAATGTGTCTTCATAGGATATCCAAAGGAAACTATTGGATACACCTTCTATCACAGATCCGAAGGCAAGACTTTTGTTGCTAAATTCGGAAACTTTCTAGAGAAGGAGTTTCTCTCGAAAGAAGTGAGTGGGAGGAAAGTAGAACTTGACGAGGTAACTGTACCTGCTCCCTTACTGGAAAGTAGTACATCACAGAAAACTGTTCCAGTGACACCTACACCAGTTAGTGAGGAAGCTAATGATAATGATCATGAAACTTCAGATCAAGATACTACTGAACCTCGTAGATCAACCAGAGTGAGATCCGCGCCAGAGTGGTACGGTAATCCTGTTCTGGAGGTCATGCTACTAGATCATGATGAACCTACGAACTATGAAGAAGCGATGGTGAGCCCAGATTCCGCAAAGTGGCTTGAAGCCATGAAATCTGAGAAGGGATCCATGTATGAGAACAAAGTATGGACTTTGGTTGACTTGCCCAATGATCGGCAAGCAATTGAGAATAAATGGATCTTCAAGAAGAAGACTGACGCTGACGGTAATATTACTGTCTACAAAGCTCGACTTGTCGCGAAAGGTTTTCGGCAAGTTCAAGGGATTGACTATGATGAGACCTTCTCGCCCGTAGCGATGCTTAAGTCTGTCCGAATCATGTTAGCAATTGCCGCATTTTATGATTATGAAATTTGGCAAATGGATGTCAAAACTGCATTCCTGAATGGATTTCTGGAAGAAGAGTTGTATATGATGCAACCAGAAGGTTTTGTCGATCCAAAAGGAGCTAACAAAGTGTGCAAGCTCCAGCGATCCATTTATGGACTGGTGCAAGCCTCTCGGAGTTGGAATAAACGCTTTGATAGTGTGATCAAAGCATTTGGTTTTATACAGACTTTCGGAGAAGCCTGTATTTACAAGAAAGTGAGTGGGAGCTCTGTAGAATTTCTGATATTATATGTGGATGACATATTACTAATTGGAAATGATATAGAATTTCTGGATAGCATAAAGGGATACTTGAATAAGAGTTTTTCAATGAAAGACCTCGGTGAAGCTGCTTACATATTAGGCATAAAGATCTATAGAGATAGATCAAGACGCTTAATTGGACTTTCACAAACAACATACCTTGACAAAATTTTGAAGAAGTTCAAAATGGATCAAGCAAAGAAAGGATTCTTGCCTGTGTTACAAGGTGTGAAGTTGAGTAATACTCAATGCCCGACCACTGCAGAAGATAGAGAGAATATGAAAGATGTTCCCTATGCATCAGCCATAGGATCTATCATGTATGCAATGCTGTGTACCAGACCCGATGTGTGCCTTGCTATAAGTCTAGCAGGGAGGTACCAAAGTAATCCAGGAGTGGATCACTGGACAGCGGTTAAGAACATCCTGAAATACCTGAAAAGGACTAAGGATATGTTTCTCGTATATGGAGGTGACAAAGAGCTCATCGTAAAAGGTTACGTTGATGCAAGCTTTGACACTGATCCGGACGATTGTAAATCGCAAACCGGATACGTGTTTACATTAAACGGTGGAGCTGTCAGTTGGTGCAGTTCTAAACAAAGCGTCGTAGCGGGATCTGCATGTGAAGCGGAGTAAATAGCTGCTTCGGAAGCAGCGAACAAAGGAGTCTGGATGAAGGAGTTCATATCCGATCTAGGTGTCATACCTAGTGCATCGGGTCCAATGAAAATCTTTTGTGACAATACTGGTGCAATTGCCTTGGCAAAGGAATCCAGATTTCACAAGAGAACCAAGCACATCAAGAGACGCTTCAATTCCATCTGGGATCTAGTCCAGGTGGGAGACATAGAGATTTGCAAGATACATACGGATCTGAATGTTGCAGACCCGTTGACTAAGCCTCTTCCACGAGCAAAACATGATCAGCACCAAGGCTCCATGGGTGTTAGAATCATTACGGTGTAATCTAGATTATTGACTCTAGTGCAAGTGGGAGACTGAAGGAAATATGCCCTAGAGGCAATAATAAAGTTATTATTTATTTCCTTATAATCATGATAAATGTTTATTATTCATGCTAGAATTGTATTAACCGGAAACATAATACATGTGTGAATACATAGACAAACAAAGTGTCACTAGTATGCCTCTACTTGACTAGCTCGTTAATCAAAGATGGTTATGTTTCCTAACCATAAACAATGAGTTGTTATTTGATTAACGGGATCACATCATTAAGAGAATGATCTGATTGACATGACCCATTCCATTAGCTTAGCACCCGATCGTTTAGTATGTTGCTATTGCTTTCTTCATGACTTATACATGTTCCTGTAACTATGAGATTATGCAACTCCCGTTTACCGGAGGAACACTTTGGGTACTACCAAACGTCACAACGTAACTGGGTGATTATAAAGGAGTACTACAGGTGTCTCCAAAGGTACATGTTGGGTTGGCGTATTTCGAGATTAGGTTTTGTCACTCCGATTGTCGGAGAGGTATCTCTGGGCCCTCTCGGTAATGCACATCACATAAGCCTTGCAAGCATTGCAACTAATGAGTTAGTTGCAGGATGATGTATTACAGAACGAGTAAAGAGACTTGCCGGTAACGAGATTGAACTAGGTATTGGATACCGACGATCGAATCTCGGGCAAGTAACATACCGATGACAAAGGGAACAACGTATGTTGTTATGCGGTCTGACCGATAAAGATCTTCGTAGAATATGTAGGAGCCAATATGGGCATCCAGGTCCCGCTATTGGTTATTGACCGGAGACGTGTCTCGGTCATGTCTACATTGTTCTCGAACCCGTAGGGTCCGCACGCTTAAGGTTATGATGACAGTTGTATTATGAGTTTATGCATTTTGATGTACCGAAGGTTGTTCGGAGTCCCGGATGTGATCATGGACATGACGAGGAGTCTCGAAATGGTCGAGACATAAAGATTGATATATTGGAATCCTATATTTGGACATCGGAAGTGTTCCGGGTGAAATCGGGATTTTATCGGAGTACCGGGAGGTTACCGGAACCCCCCGGGAGCCATATGGGCCTTAATGGGCTTTAGTGGAAAGGAGAAAGGGGCAGCCCAAGGTGGCCGCACGCCTCCCCCCTCCCCTAGTCCTATTAGGACTAGGAGAGGTGGCGGTCCCCCCTCTCTCTCTTTCCCCCTCGGGGAATCCTAGTCCAACTAGGATTGGGGGGGGAGTCCTACTCCCGGGAGGAGTAGGACTCCTCCTGCGCCCTCCTCCTAGCCGGCGGCCCCCTCCCCCTTGGCTCCTTTATATACTGAGACAGAGGCACCCCAGAAACACACAAGTTGATCCACGTGATCTATTCCTTAGCCGTGTGCGGTGCCCCCAGCCACTATATTCCTCGATAATACTGTAGCGGAGTTTAGGCGAAGCCCTGCTGCTGTAGTGCATCAAGATCGTCACCACGCCGTCGTGCTGATGGAACTCTTCCCCGACACTTTGCTGGATCGGAGTCCGGGGATCGTCATCGAGCTGAACGTGTGCTCGAACTCGGAGGCGCCGTAGTTTCGGTGCTTGATCGGTTGGATCGTGAAGACGTACGACTACTTCCTCTATGTTGTGTCAATGCTTCCGCAGTCGGTCTGCGTGGGTACGTAGACAACACTCTTCCCTCTCGTTGCTATGCATCACCATGATCTTGCGTGTGCGTAGGAATTTTTTTGAAATTACTACGAAACCCAACACATGACACGTATGTATCATTGCTATTAAGGATAACAAGATCGGGTATATTCCTACATGAATAGATCTTGTCTACATCATGTCATCGTTCTTATTGCATTACTCCATTTTTCCATGAACTTAATACACTAGATGCATGCTAGATAGCGTTCGATGTGTGGAGTAATAGTAGTACATACAGGCAGGAGTTGGTATACTAATCTTGGATGTGATGCCTATATAATGATCATTGCCTGAATATTGTCATAATTATTTGAAGTTCTATCAGTTGCCTGATACGTCTCCAACGTATCTATAATTTTTGATTGCTCCATGCTATATTATCTACTGTTTTGGACTATATTGGGCTTTATTTTCCACTTTTATATTATTTTTGGGACTAACCTATTAACCGGAGGCCCAGCCCAGAATTGCTGTTTTTTTACCTATTTTAGTGTTTCGGATAAACGGAATATCAAACGGAGTCCAAACGGAATAAAATCTTCGGAAACGTGATTTTCTCACCAAACGTGATCCAGGAGACTTGGACCCTACTACAAGGGATCAAAGAGGAGGTCATGAGGGTGGGGGGCGCCCCCCCTAGGGCGCGCCCCCTGCCTCGTGGGCCCCTCGGTGCTCCACCGACGTACTCCTTCCTCCTATATATACACACATACCCCCAAACGATCAGAACAGGAGCCAAAAACCTAATTCCACCGCCGCAACTTTCTGTATCCACGAGATCCCATCTTGGGGCCTGTTCCGGAGCTCCGCCGGAAGAGGGCCGTCATCACGGAGGGCTTCTACATCATCATAGCCCGATAAAGTGTGAGTAGTTTACCTCAGACCTTCGTGTCCATAGTTAGTAGCTAGATGGCTTCTTCTCTCTCTTTGAATCTCAATACAAAGTTCTCCCCCTCTCTTGTGGAGATCTATTCGATGTAATCTTGTTTTTGCGGTGTGTTTGTTGAGACCGATGAATTGTGGGTTTATGATCAAGTCTATCTATGAATAATATTTGAATCTTCTCTGAATTCTTTTATGCATGGTTGGTTATCTTTGCAAGTCTCTTCGAATTGTCTGTTTGGTTTGGCCAACTAGATTGGTAGTTCTTGCCATGGGAGAAGTGCTTAGCTTTGGGTTTGATCTTGCGGTGTCCTTACCCAGTGACAGAAGGGGCAGCAAGGCACGTATTGTATCGTTGCCATCGAGGATAACAAGATGGGGTTTATTTCATATTGCATGAATTTATCTCTCTACATCATGTTATCTTGCTTAAGGCGTTACTCTGTTTTTAACTTAATACTCTAGATGCATGCAGGATAGCGGTCAATGAGTGGAGTAATAGTAGTAGATGCAGAATCGTTTCGATCTACTTGTCATGGACGTGATGCCTATATACATGATCATGCCTAGATATTCTCATAATTATGCACAATTCTATCAATTGCTCAACAGTAATTTGTTCACCCACCGTAGAATACTTATGCTCTTGAGAGAAGCCACTAGTGAAACCTATGGCCCCCGGGTCTATTCTCATCATATCAATCTCCATCACTTTTATATTGTTTTGCTATTTACTTTTCATTTACTTTTTACTTTGCATCTTTATATCAAAAATACCAAAAATATTCTATCTATCAGATCTCACTCTCGTAAGTGACCATGAAGGGCTTGATAACCCCTAATCGCGTTGGTTGCGAGTAGCTATCGCTTTGTGCAGGTACGAGGGACTTGAGCGTGGGCTCCTACTGGATTGATACCTTGGTTCTCAAAAACTGAGGGAAATACTTACGCTGCTCTGCTGCATCATCCCTTCCTCTTCGGGGAAAACCAACGCAAGCTCAAGACGTAGCAAGAAGGATTTCTGGCGCCGTTGCCGGGGAGTCTACGCAAAAAGTTAACATACCAAGTACCCATCACAATTCCTATCTCTCGCATTACATTATTTGCCATTTGCCTCTCGTTTTCCTCTCCCCCAATTCACCCTTGCCGTTTTATTTGCCCTCTCTCTCCCTATCCTCCCTCTCTATTTGCCTCTTTTGTCCGTTTCTTGTTTGGTCGTATGGTTGGAATAGTTTTTTATTTATTACTAAACAGAGAACTTAAGATCTATGGATCTTCATCCGCTTGCCAATCTTTTTAAGGGATCTAATTATGATGAACCAATTCCTAGTGATTTGGATGCACCAGATTATCTTTATAAGCTTTTGCCTGAAATCCGTAAATCTGAAAATCGTGATGAAGTGCTTTATGAAGTGACTCATGATATATCTTTGAATAAAAAGCATGATTGCAATGATTTTATTATAAATTCTCTTGATGTCAATTGTGCTAATAAGATGCAAAACCCTAAGCTTGGGGATGCTAATTTTGCTATGTCTACTACTTGTTGCAATGATTATGATTGGGGTGATTCTTCTTATGATCTTGAAAATTTATTTAAACCCGATGATGAATATGAGATTGATAATAGTGTTTGCAATATTATTGAAAGTGGGTTTAGAAGAGTGTCAACTTTAGATTCCACATATTTGAAGAATGTTCAATCTTATGAAAATCTTGATAAAAGTGGGTTTGGAGAAGTCATGACTTTAGTTAATGTTAATCCCACTATTTTGGAAGAGTGTCAACTTTGCATGCATGTGGATCATGTTGAAAATATTTTATGTGATAGTTATTTTGTTGAATTTGCTCATGATCCTACATGTAATTACTATGAGAGAGGAAAATATGGTTGTAGAAATCTTCATGTTACTAAATTACCTCTCGTTATGTTGAGATTGCTATTGTTTCTTTCCACTTCCTTGCATATGCTAGTTTTTGCTTGCCTTGACAACTTGTTTGCCTATAAGATGCCTATGCATAGGAAGTATGTTAGACTTAGATGTGTTTGTCACATGTTTTATGATGCCCTCTTTGTGCTTCAATTCTTGTCTTTCATGTGAGCATCATTAAAATTATCAATGCCTAGCTAAGAAGGTTTTAAAGAAAAGCGCTTATTGGGAGACAACCCAATATTTTTCCTTGCTATTATTTAATAAATAAATTATTTAGCCTCTGTTTTGGTTGTGTTTTTTGTGTTTAAATGGTGTTTGTGCCAAGTAGAACCGTTGGGAAGACTTGGGGAAAGTCTTGTTGAACTTGCTGTAAAAAACAGAAACTTTAGCGCTCACGAGAACTGCAGTTATTTTTATTTGAAGAGTGCTATTTAGTTAATTCTTTTTTCAGATTATTAATAGATAAATTCCTCACGTCCAGAAATTTATTTTAGAATTTTTGGGGTTCCAGATATTGTGCTAGCTACAGATTACTACAGACTGTTCTGTTTTTGACAGATTCTGTTTTTCGTGTGTTGTTTGCTTATTTCAATGAATCTATGGCTAGTAAAATAGTTTATAATCCATAGAGAAGTTGGAATACAGTAGGTTTAACACCAATAAAAATAAATAATGAGTTCATTACAGTACCTTGAAGTGGTATTTTGTTTTCTTTCGCTAACGGAGCTCACGAGTTTTCTATTTTGAGTTTTGTGTTGTGAAGTTTTCAAGTTTTGGGTGAGTTCTATTGATGGATTATGGAACAAGGAGTGGCAAGAGCCTAAGATTGGGAATGCCCATGGAACCCCCAAGATAATCCAAGGACACCAAAAAGTCAAAGCTTGGGGATGCCCCGGAAGGCATCCCCTCTTTCGTCCACTTCCATCGGTAATTTACTTGGAGCTATATTTTTATTCACCAACATGATATGTGTTTTGCTTGGAGCGTCTTGTATTATTTGTGTCTTTGTTTGTTAGTGTGCCACAATCATCCTTGCTGTACGTACCTTTTGAGAGAGTCATCTATGAATTGAAATTTGATAGAATACTCTATGTGCTTCACTTAAATCTTTTGAGCTATGTAGTTTTGTTCTATGCACTTCACTTATATCTTTTGAGCGTTTTGAGCTAGATAATTTTGCTCTATGTGCTTCACTTAGATCTTTTAGAGCACGGTAGTGGATTCGTTTTAAAGAAACTATTGATCTCTCATGCTTCACTTAAATTAATTTGAGAGTCTATTAATAGCATGGTAATTTTCCTAATAATAATATGCTTGGTATTCAAGATTTGTGAAACTTTCTTTTGAGTGTGTTGAATACTAAGAAAAGATTGAAGCATGATAATTGTTTTGAGATATGGAGGTGATAATATTAAAGTCATGCTAGTTGAGTAGTTGTGAATTTAAAGAATACTTGTGTTGAAGTTTGTGATTCCCGTAGCATGCACGTATGGTGAACCGTTATGTGATGAAGTCGGAGCATGATTTATTTATTGATTGTCTTCCTTATGAGTGGCGGTCGGGGACGAGCGATGGTCTTTTCCTACCAATCTATCCCCCTAGGAGCATGCGCGTAATACTTTGCTTTGATAACTTCTAAATTTTTGCAATAAGTATATGAGTTCTTTATGACTAATGTTGAGTCCATGGATTATACGCACTCTCACCCTTCCACCCTTGCTAGCCTCTCTAATACCGTGCAACTTTCGCCGGTATCATACACCTACCATATACCTTCCTCAAAACAGCCACCATACCTACCTATTATGGCATTTCCATAGCCATTCTGAGATATATTGCCATGCAACTTTCCACCATCTAGTTCATCATGACACATCCATCATTGTCATATTGCTTAGCATGATCATGTAGTTGACATCGTATTTGTGGCAAAGCCACCATTCATAATTCTTTCATACATGTCACTCTTGATTCATTGCATATCCTGGTACACCGCCGGAGGCATTCATATAGAGTCATACTTTGTTTTAGTATCGAGTTGTAATCATTGAGTTGTAAATAAATAGAAGTGTGATGATCATCATTCAATAGAGCATTGTCCCCAAAAAAAGAGAATGAGGCCCCAAAGTCGGGATGAGACTCAGGACGAAAAAAAAGAGGCCATAAAAAAAGAGAAAAGGCCCAAATAAATAAAAATAAATAAATAAATGAGAGAAAAAGGGAGAAGGGACAATGTTACTATCCTTTTACCACACTTGTGCTTCAAAGTAGCACCATGATCTTCATGATAGAGAGTCTCTCGTTATGTCACTTTCATATACTAGTGGGAATTTTTCATTATAGAACTTGGCTTGTATATTCCAATGATGGGCTTCCTCAAATTGCCCTAGGTCTTCGTGAGCAAGCGAGTTGGATGCACACCCACTTAGTTTCTTTTGATGAGCTTTCATATACTTATAGCTCTAGTGCATCCGTTGCATGGCAATCCCTACTCACTCACATTGATATCTATTGATGGGCATCTCCATAGCCCGTTGATACGCCTAGTTGATGTGAGACTATCTTCCCCTATTTTTCTCTTCTCCACAACCACCCTTCTATTCCACATAGTGCTATGTCCATGGCTCACGCTCATGTATTGCGTGAAAATTGAAAAAGTTTTGAAAAAGTTAGAGTATGAAACAATTGCTTGGCTTGTCATCGGGGTTGTGCATGATTCGAATACTTTTGTGTGGTGAAGATAGAGCATAGCCAGACTATATGATTTTGTAGGGATAACTTCCTTTGGCCATGTTATTTTGAGAAGACATAATTGCTTTGTTAGTATGCTTGAAGTATTATTATTTTCTATGTCAATATAAACTTTTGTCTTGAATCTTTCTAATCTGAATATTCATACCACAATTAAGAAGATTTGCATTGAAATTATGCCAAGTAGCACTCCGCATCAAAAATTCTCTTTTTATCATTTACCTACTCGAGGACGAGCAGGAATTAAGCTTGGGGATGCCTGATACGTCTCCAACGTATCTATAATTTTTGATTGCTCCATGCTATATTATCTACTGTTTTGGACTATATTGGGCTTTATTTTCCACTTTTATATAGTATTTTTGGGACTAACCTATTAACCGGAGGCCCAGCCCAGAATTGTTGTTTTTTTTACCTATTTCAGTGTTTCGGATAAACGGAATATCAAACGGAGTCCAAACGGAATAAAATCTTCGGAAACGTGTTTTTCTCACCGAACGTGATCCAGGAGACTTGGACCCTACTGCAAGGGATCAAAGAGGAGGTCACGAGGGTGGGGGGGCCCTAGGGCGTGCCCCCTGCCTCATGGGCCCCTCGGTGCTCCACCGACGTACTCCTTCCTCCTATATATACACACGTACCCCCAAACAATCAGAACAGGAGCCAAAAACCTAATTCCACCGCTGCAACTTTATGTATCCACGAGATCCCATCTTGGGGCCTGTTCCGGAGCTCCGCCGGAAGAGGGCCATCACCACGGAGGGCTTCTACATCATCATAGCCCCTCCGATGAAGTGTGAGTAGTTTACCTCAGACCTTCGGGTCCATAGTTAGTAGCTAGATGGCTTCTTCTCTCTCTTTGAATCTCAATACAAAGTTCTCCCCCTCTCTTGTGGAGATCTATTCGATGTAATCTTGTTTTTGCGGTGTGTTTCTTGAGATCGATGAATTGTGGGTTTATGATCAAGTCTATCTATGAATAATATCTGAATCTTCTCTGAATTCTTTTATGCATGATTGGTTATCTTTGCAAGTCTCTTTGAATTATCCATTTGGTTTGGCTAACTAGATTGGTAGTTCTTGCCATGGGAGAAGTGCTTAGCTTTGGGTTCGATCTTGCGGTGTCCTTACCCAGTGACAGAAGGGGCAGCAAGGCACGTATTGTATCGTTGCCATCGAGGATAACAAGATGGGGTTTATTTCATATTGCATGAATTTATCTCTCTACATCATGTCATCTTGCTTAAGGCGTTACTCTGTTTTAACTTAATACTCTAGATGCATGCTGGATAGCGGTCGATGAGTGGAGTAATAGTAGTAGATGCAGAATCGTTTCGATCTACTTGTCACGGACGTGATGCCTATATACATGATCATGCCTAGATATTCTCATAATTATGCATAATTCTATTAATTGCTCAACAATAATTTGTTCACCCACCGTAGAATACTTATGCTCTTGAGAGAAGCCACTAGTGAAACCTATGGCCCCCGGGTCTATTCTCATCATATCAATCTCCATCACTTTTATATTGTTTTGCTATTTTCTTTGCCTTTACTTTTTACTTTGCATCTTTATATCAAAAATACTAAAAATATTCTATCTATCAGATCTCACTCTCGTAAGTGACCGCAAAGGGCTTGACAACCCCTAATCGCGTTGGTTGCGAGTAGCTATCGCTTTGTGCAGGTACGAGGGACTTGAGCGTGGGCTCCTACTGGATTGATACCTTGGTTCTCAAAAACTGAGGGAAATACTTACGCTGCTCTGCTGCATCATCCCTTCCTCTTCGGGGAAAACCAAGGCAAGCTCAAGACGTAGCATTGCCCAACAGTAATTTGTTTACCCGCCGTATGGTATTTTTCTCGAGAGAAGCCACTAGTGAATTCTACAGCCCCCGGTTCTCTTCTTTATCATATTTGCCTTCGAGATCTATTTTTATTCGCTTTTATTTTCTGATCTATTAATCCAAAAACCCCAAAATACCTTGCTGAATTTTCTTTTTCGCGTTTCCGCGAGATCTATCTATCCAATCTACTACAAATTTATATCTTTTTACCGGGGAGGGATTGACAACCCCTCTTACACGTCGGGTTGCAAGTATTTGTTCTTTGTGTGCAGGTATCGTTTACATAGTGTTGTGTGGTTCTCCTACTGGCTCGATAACCTTGGTCTCATCACTGAGGGAAATACCTACCGTAGCTGTGTTGCATCATCCCTTCCTCTTTGGGGAAATACCGACGTAATTCAAGCCGCATCAAAAGGAATTTCTGGCGCCATTGTCGGGGACACATCATCAACATCTATCAGGTTCCTAATCACAAATCTCATCTCCTTGAAATTTACATTATTTGCCATTTGCCTCTCGTTTTCATCTCCCCCACTTCATAAAAAATTGTCGTTTTATTCGCCCTCTTTTTCGTTCATCGTTTTCTCGCCAGATCTATTTATGAGTGCAACCTTGCTTTCCTACTTTGTCTTCATGGCTAGTTTAACTACCCCTCCTTTGTCACCAAATTTTGAAGTTATATACTTCAAACAAAAACAAGGAGAAAATTTGAAAGATGCTTGGTATAGATTAATGGAATTTTATCGCACCAGCAACCTTAAAGGAGATGCAAGGATTTTACGTCAATTTTTTATATAGGATTAGCTTTGCACCATAGACAACTTTTGAATTTTGCCGCTAAAGGGAATTTTATCAAACTTGATGCTAATGTTGCTTATGAGATCCTAGAGGGAATCTTGTGAATTCCACTAATCAAAAAGGGGATTTCTTTTACTCAAGAAGGGGTCCAAATTTTAGACAAGTTGAGTGATTTTCATAAACATATGGTCGAGTTGCAAAAATATAACGAACCTCTCAAACACATTAGTGGAAACCTCAATTGCATGAATACTTTGATTACTCTTTGTAATAAGCGGTTGGATATTTTAGATCTCAAGATGGTTTCCTTTCCTGAGAGTTTAGGGAAGTGAAAAGAGCCTCCCAGGTTTGAGAAAGCCCTTACAAAAGTTGCCAAAACCACGAATAATAACACTTAGATATATGCATTATGCCTAGCTAGGAGCATAAAACGATAGCGCTTATTGGGAGGCAACCCAAAGAATAAAATTTATTTTTGTCTTTTTTTTTGTTCTTGAGTTTTTGCACAATTATGCTACTATTATGATTTTTTGTGTGTTTTAATTAGTGTTTGTGCCAAGCAAAGCCTTTGGGATCATGTTGGGTGATCGTTGATTTGATCTTGTTGAAAATTAGAAACTTTTTTGCCCAGTAAAACAATTTTATTTTATTCACAAAAGCGCGATAAAATCCTGATTTTTATAAACAAGATTGATATACAAATTTCCTATGTTGTCCTAATTTTTCAGAATTTTTGGAGTTACCTAAGTATTCAAAGTTTTCAGATTGCTACAGACTGTTCTATTTTTGACAGGTTTTTGTTTTCTTTGCGTTATGTGCTTATTTTGATGAATCTATGGTTTGTATTGGAGGGTATAAGCTATAGTAAAGTTGGAATACAGTATATATAATGCAAAAATAAAATATGAATGGGTTTGCAACAGTACTTAGAGTAGTGATTTGCTTTGTTATACTAACGGGTCTCACGAAGGTTTTTTTGAGTTTTGTGTGATTAAAGTTTTCAAGTTTTGGGTGAGATCACGATGGATGAAGGAATAAGGAGTAACAAGAGCCTAAGCTTGGGGATGCCCATGGCACCCCAAGTTATTATCCAAAAAGGAACATGCAACTAAGCTTGGGGATGCCCCCGAGTGGCATCCCCTCTTTCTTCGAACGACCATCGGTATTTTACTTGGAGCTATATTTTTATTTGTCACATATCATGAGTTTTGCTTGGAGCGTCTTGAATTATATGATTCTTTGCTTGTTTTGCTTTTTGTTTTGAATCAAGTATCCCCACACACCAATTTTAGAGAGCCAAAATTATGCTATGATTTGTTAGAATTGCTCTATGTGCTTCACTTAAATTTTTTGAGCTATGGAATTGCTCTAGTGCTTCACTTATATCTTTTTGAGCACGGTGTGCTTTAATAATTTTGAAGAATTGCTCTCATGCTTCACTTAGATTTATTTGAGAGTTAGAATTTTTTTAAGAAATTCTCTCATGCTTCACTTATATTATTTTGATAGAAGAATTTTTTTATGCTCATGTTCTTCACTTAGATTTGTTTGAGCTATCAAAAGCAACATATGAAATTAATCCCAAAGTGATAGATATTCAAGAGGGATATAATAAAAACGTTGTGAAGATCACTGGACAAAATAAACTTGATTCTTTGTAATAGTTTTGTGGTATGATGATATAATATGTGAGTCATGTTGATTTGTAATTATTGTTTAGTAAGAATATTGGTGTTAAGGTTTGTGATTCCCTATGCAAGCATGAAATTCAATAGTTATGCAATGAAATTACATCCTACTTGTGGTGCATTATTTGGTGTTAGTTATGCTTAATGCTCACTTATGAGATTTTTCGTTTCTTGGTTGGGTGCTTCTCAATCTTTTTGCTAGCCTTCACTTATACTAAGTGGGATTACTACTTGTGCATCCAAAATCCTTAAACCTAGTTTTGCCATATGAGTTCACTATACCTACCTATATGCGCTATTTCCGTGTCGTTCTACGCAAATTTGTATGTGCCATCTCTAATTTTCAAAATAAATTTCCTTTTTGTGTGCTCGAACCACTCATGAAACGGTAGGGGTGGATGATATTTTTCCATGCTAGATGTGTTATTCTCAAGATGAGTGTTTATCCACCTGTCATTGCACGATAGTACGACACATGTATTAGGGATGCTCAGTCCCGAGATGAAAAATGAATTTATTTTATGTTATCAAATAATAAATTCCTTGGAAAGTGTTGGTATGGACGCTACCCGTGGATTCGGTTAGCCGTGGAATGTGAAAGTATGGTGGAAAAAGGAATAAACTTTATTTTCTATTTGAGAACCGCTTATGATATATCTAGCATGGAAAGTATTGGGAACTACTCGATCGTTTTCGTTGACAGAAAAGGCATGCCACCCAAAATGTTTTATCTCTATCTTTTTCCGCTTTGAGCCCTGGCACCTCTACAAATCCCTACTTCCCTCTGCGAAGGGCTTTTCTATTTACTTTATGATAACCCACAATTATAGGGGATCGCAATAGTTTTCGAGGTAGAGTATTCAACCCAAATTTATTGATTCGACACAAGGGGAGCCAAAGAATATTCTCAAGTATTAGCAGCTGAGTTGTCAATTCAACCACACATGAAAGACTTAACATCTGCAGTAAAGTATTTAGTAGCAAAGTAGTACGGAAGTAACGGTAATAGTGGCAAAAGTAATAGTAGCAGTTTTGTAGTAATCGTAACAGTGGCAACGGAAAAGTAACTTAGCAAAGATCAATATGAAACGAGCTCGTAGGCAATGGATTAATGATGGATAATTATGTCAGATGGCATTCAACATGCAACGGTTTTAACACAGGGTGACACAGAACTAGCTCCAATTCATCAATATAATGTAGGCGTGTATTCCGAATAAAGTCATACGTGCTTATGGAAAAGAACTTGCATGCCATCTTTTGTCCTACCCTCCCATGGTAGCGGGGTCCTATTAGAAACTAAGGGATATTAAGGCCTCCTTTTAATAGAGTACCAGACCAAAGCATTAGCACTTAGTGAATACATGAACTCCTCAAACTACGGTCATCACCGGGAAGTGTCCCGACTATTGTCACTCCGGGGTTGTCGGATCATAACACACAGTAGGTGACTATAACTAGCAATATCTGACCAAGAACACAAATATATTCATGAAAACATAATAGGTTCAGATCTGAGATCATGGCACTCGGGCCCTAGTGACAAGCATTAGGCATAGCAAAGTCATAGCAACATCAATCTTAGAACATAGTGGATACTAGGGATCAAACCCTAACAAAACTAACTCGATTACATGGTAAATCACATCCAACCCATCACGGTCCAGCAAGCCTATGATGTAATTACTCACGCACGGCGGTGAGCATCATGAAATTGGTGATGGAGTATTGGTTGATGATGACGATGGCGACGATTTTCCCTCTCCGGAGGCCAGAATGGACTCCAGATCTACCCTCCCGAGGAAGAACACGGCTTGGTGGCGGCTCCATATCGTAAAACGCGATGAATCCCTCTCTCTGATTTTTCTCCCCGGACGTGAATATATGGAGTTGGAGTTGAGGTCAGTGGAGGTCCAGGGGGCCCACAAGGTGAGAGGGCACGCCCAGGGGGGTGGGCGCGGCCCTCACCCTTGTGGCCAGGGTGTGGCCCCCCTTCGGTTGATTCTTTCACCAATATTTTTTATTAATTACAAAAATCATCTCCATGAAGTTTCAGGTCATTTTGAGAACTTCTATTTCTGCACAAAAATAACACCATGACAATTCTGCTGAAAACAACGTCAGTCCGGGTTAGTTCCATTCAAATCATGCAAATTAGAGTCCAAAACAAGGGCAAAAGAGTTTGGAAAAGTAGATACGATGGAGACGTATCAACTCCCCCAAACTTAACCCATTGCTTGTCCTCATGCAATTCAGTTGACAAATTGAAAGTGATAAAGAAAAACTTTTACAAACTCTGCTTGATCTTTTTGTTGTAAATATGTAAAGCCAGCATTCAAGTTTTCAACAAAGATTCTGAACTAACCATATTCACAATAACATTTAGGTCTCACGTTCACTCATATCAACGACATAATCAACTAGCGAGCAATAATAAGAAATCTCGGATGACAACACTTTCTCAAAACAATCATGATATGATATAACAAAATGGTATCTCGCTAGCCCTTTCCAAGACCGCAAAACATAGATGCAGAGTACCCCTGAAGATCAAGGACTGACTATACATCGTAATTCATGGTAAAAGAGATCCAGTCACAGGCATACTCAATATCAATTAATAACAATGCATACAAATGACAGTGGTGCTCTCTAACTCATGCTTTTTATAAGAGGATGATGACTCAACAATAAAAGTAAATAAATAGGCCCTTCGTAGAGAGAAGCAGGGATTTGCAGAGGTGCCAGAGCTTGAGTTTTTGAAATAGAGAGGAACAATATTTTGAGAGGTATGCTTTCATTTTCAACATAACAACTAAGAGATCTCGGTATCTTCCATGCTACATACATTATAGGAGGCTCCCAAACATAATGGTAAAGTTTATACTCCCCCACCACCAACAAGCACACTCCACGGTTGGTCCGAAACAACGGGTACCGGCCAACTAACAATAGTCCTGGGGGAGTTCTGTTTGCAATTATTTTGATTTGATTTGAGCATGGGACTGAGCATCCCGGTTACCAACCATTTTCTTGTGAATGATGAGCGAAGTCCACTCATCATGAGAATAACCCACCTAGCATGGAAGATATTGACATCCCTAGTTGGTACATGAGCGATTCGAGCATACAAAACAGATTATTATTTGAAGGTTTAGAGTTTGGGACATGCAAATTTACATGGAATGGCAGGTAAATACCGCATATAGGAAGGTATGGTGGACTCATATGGAACAACTTTAGGTTTATGGAAGTGGATGCACAAGTAGTATTCCCGCTTAGTACAAGTGAAGGCTAGAAAAAGACTAGGGAGCGACCAACTAGAGAGCGACAACAGTCGTAAATATGCATTGATATTAACCAACATTGAATGCAAGCATGAGTAGGATATAAATCACCATGAACATAAATATCATGGAGGCTATATATGTTGATTTTGTTTCAACTACATGCGTGAACATGTGCCAAGTAAAGCCACTCGAATCATTCAAAGGAGGATACCATCCTATCATACTACATCACAACCATTTTATTAACATGTTGGCACGCAAGGTATAAACTAATAGCTAATTAAGCATGGCATGAGTAACTATAATCTTTAATTGTCATTGCAAACATGTTTCATTCATAATAGGCTGAACCAAGAACGATGAACTAATCATATTTACAAAAACAAGATAGGTCGATTTCATACCAAATTTTCCTCATCTCAATCATTTCATCATATATCGTCATTATTGCCTTTCACTTGCACGACCGAACGGTGTGGATAATAATAATAGTGCACGTGCATTGGACTAAGCTGGAATCTGCAAACATTTATTCAAAGGAGGAGACAAAGTAATATGGGCTCTTTGTTAGATCAACAATAACGCACATGAGAGCCACTCAACATTTTCATCATGGTCTTCTCCTCTCGACCCCCAAAGAAAAGAAAAGAATTTCAAAGAAACACACTGAAATATTTTTGGAGTTTTTGTTTTTTCTGAAGGAAGTAAAACAAGAACGAGAAAAACTATTTACACGGGAAAGCTCCCAACAAGCAAAAGAATAACGAGAAATATTTTTGGGTTTTCTTTTAATACTACTACTAAGCATGCATAGAAAGTAAACTAGCTACAACTATTTTTTTGGTTTTTCTTAAGGTTTATCAAACACGCAAGAAGAAAGCAGGAAAAAGAAATAAATTAGCATGGATAATAGAATGAAAAAGTATGAACACTGACAACTGGAATGAGTGTGTGAACATGAATGTAATGTCGGTGAGAAATACGTACTCCCCCAAGCTTAGGCTTTTGGCCTAAGTTGGTCTAAGGCCACCACTGGCCCGGATGATATCTGAAATCATAGTTGGGGTCATATTGTGCTGCAGTAGCTACCGCTTGGCGAGCTGCCTCCTGGAGGCGAGCTGCCTCCGCTGTTCTCTCATACTCGTTTGCCTCCTCTTGAGTTATAAAATATCTCCCATTTACATGAAAGTTAAAGAAAACAGGAGCAGGAAGGGTAACATAGGCGGCACGCCGTCTATCAAAGATTAGTCGATATTGAAGGAACTGATCGTTCCCCTCAAGAAACTGGTTACGTACCATAGCCTCATAATCTAGAAAAGCAGGTGGCAATCATAAAGATCAAACAGGACAGTATGAGTATTACGCTTGGATGAAAACTCAAACCTCTGCACAAAGGAATCGGTGAGATAATAATATTGTAGGCACTTGTCTGATAAGAAGTCCTCAAGGCCGACATTTTGCACATAGGCATAGAATTCATCCTTGAAACCTGCACGAACCATAAATTCATCTGATGGCCATTCACAAGGCTTCACCTAAGCTTCCCTTGGTGGTTCATGGTCTGGTTCACGTATCGCGAGCCTCGATGCTTGCTTCCTCGAAGAACCACCTTGGTACATTCTCCTAGACATTTTTCTTCCTCTGGAAAATTTCTAATTTTTTTAGTGATTCAAAATAAAAGTGAACCAAACTCAACAAGATTGATAGCAACTACTCCTACAAGTGCCTAGAGGCTATATCATGCATCAAAACTACTTTGGACCATATAAATTTGACATGAAAGCTCAAGAACAGGGTCAACGAATCAGCAAAAAATTATAATAAATAAAGCACTAGAACAAAAACTAATTGTACCATTGGAGGAGTCACATACTGAAGAACAATCCCCAAAGCAGTTTTGTGAATAGAGCTTTGAGCAAGGAGATCGAAAATGGCAGCAAGATGAGCAAGAACACGAGTTTGAGCTATGGAGTGATTTTTCTGGAGGAAGGAGTGGATATATGCTGGAATAAGTGGAGGGGGCCACGTGGGGCCCACAAGGTAGGGGGGTGTGCCCAGGGGGGTAGGGCGCGCCCTCCACCCTTGTGGACAGCTGTTGAGGCCCCCTGGTGTGTTCTTAGTACCAAAAATTCTAGAATATTGTATAAAAATCATACTAAATTTTCAGGGCATTTGGAGAACTTTTCTTTTTGGGACATTTTTATTGCATGGATAATTTAGAAAACAGACAGAAAATACTATTTTTGCTTTATTTGACCTAAATAACAGAAAGTAAAAGATGGGCATAGGAGTTGTGCCTTCTAAATTCATCCATCTCATGCTCATCAAAAGGAATCCATTAACAAGGTTGATCAAGTCTTATTAACAAACTTCTTTCGAATAACATGTAACCGGAGAATTTTCGAATAACACTAGGTTACCTCAACGGGGATATGCATGTCCCCAACAATAAGAATATCATATTTCTTTTTTACTGTAGGAAGAGGGAATTCAAACCCTCCAATAATAATAGTTGAAATTTTCCAGTAGAATTGATACTATGAACTTGAGGTTGTTTCTTCAGAAAGTGTATTGTATGCTCATTACCATTAACATGAAAAGTGGCATTGCCTTTATTGCAATCAATAACAGCCCCTGCAGTATTCAAAAAGGGTCTACCAAGGATGATCCACATACTATCATCCTCGAATATCAAGAATAACAAAGTCCGTTAAGATAGTAACGTTTGCAACCACAACAGGCACATCCTCACAAATACCGATGGGTATAGCGGTTGATTTATTAGCCATTTGCAAAGAGATTTCAGTAGGTGTCAACTTATTCAATTGAAGTCTACGATACAAAGAGAAAGGCATAACACTAACACCGGCTCCAAGATCACATAAAGCAATTTTAACATAGTTTCTTTTAATGGAGCATGGTATAGTTGGTACTCCTGGATCTCCAAGTTTCTTTCGTATTCCACCCTTAAAAGTATAACTAGCAAGCATGGTGGAAATTTCAGCTTCCGGTATCTTTCTTTATTAGTAACAATATCTTTCATATACTTAGCATAAGGAGGCATTGTAAGCATATCAGTCAAACGCATACGCAAAAAGATAGGTCTAATCATTTCAGCAAAGCGCTCAAAATCCTCAGCATCCTTTTTCTTGGATTGCTTAGGAGGAAAGGGCATGGGTTTCTGAACCCATGGTTCTCTTTCTTTACCGTGTTTCCTAGCAACAAAGTTTCTCTTATCATAATGTTGTTTCTTTGATTGTGGATTATCAAGATCAACAGCAGGTTCAATCTCTACACCATTATCATTACTAGGTTGAGCATCAACATGAACATCATCATTAACATTATCACTAGGTTCATGTTCATTACCAGATTGTGTCTCAGCATCAGAAATAGAAATATCATTGGGATTCTCAAGTGTGTCTACAACAGGTTCACTAGAAGCATGCAAAGTCCTATTAGTTTTCTTTTTCTTTTTATTAGAAGGACTAGGTGCATCAGTATCCATTCTCTGAGAATCCTGCTCAATTCTCTTAGGATGTCCCTTAGAATACAAAGGTTCCTAGGTCATCTTACCACCTCTAGTCATAACTGTCAGTGTCAAAACCGATGGATCTTGGGTAGGGGGTCCCGAAGTGTGCGTCTAAGGTCGATGGTAACAGGAGACAAGGGACACGATGTTTTACCCAAGTTCGGGCCCTCTTGATGGAGGTAATACCCTACGTCCTGCTTGATTTATCTTGATGAGTATGAGGATTACAAGAGTTGATCTACCATGAGATCGTTGTGTAAACCCTAGAAGTCTAGCCTGTATGATTGTGATTGTTCCTAAGGACTAAACCCTCTGGTTTATATAGACACCAGAGGGGCCTAGAGTTATACTAAGTCGGTTACAGAGAAAGGAAATAATACATCCAGACGCCTAGCTTGCCTTCCACGCAAAGGAGAGTCCCATACGGACACGGGAGGGAGGGAGTCTTCTATCTTGTATCTTCATGGCCCAATAGTCCGGCCCATGTACATAGGCCGGACGCCCAAGGACCCCTTAATCTAGGACTCCCTCAGTGCCCCCCAAACCAGGCTTCAATGACGATGTGTCCAGCATGCTGATAGTCTTCGACATTGCAAGGCGGGTTCTTCCTCCGAACACTTCAAAGCGTTTGATCCGAAGAGTCATCACTACAAAAAAAGACACATCCGTGACATTTTGGGCCGAACAGAATTTTTTTCTGTCATACGTATGACACTTCTATGACGATAATTGTGACAAAACCCGGTATCATCATACATGTGGTGGGCTCCTACTTCTATGACAAAAATCATGACATAAAATGGGCTTTTCGTCCTGGGCGGGCCGGAGACGCAGCTGCATGACATTCTTTGGGCCGTCCATGACGGAAAAAACCATGGTAGAAGCGAGAGCGAGGAAAATATCGGGGTGTTCCCGGTTATGGTGGGTGGTCGGGGCCGAGCGATGCGCGTTTCTCTCGTACACGCACGCGCATGGGTGCGAGGCATTAGGCTCTAACTGAACCCGAGCGAGGCATTGGGCTCTAACTGAACCCGAGCGATTGCACTGTAGGCTACGCCTTACTGAACCCGAGCGATCGATCGATGGCTGTTAACTGAACCCGATCGAGCGATTCCTTCGCTACTGCTGCTAACTGAAGCCGATCGATGCTGCCTCTAGATGAACAGTGAGCATTGTGGGGGGGGGGTTGGATGAATAGTTCCTGGTGGGGGTGGATGAACAGGACACCGTAGTGTTGCCTCTGGATGAACAGGACCCCGATCGACCGAGCTGGTTGGGGCTGGATGAACAGGGCCCCGTGGAGGGCAGGATGAACAGGACCACCCCGTGGAGGGCAGGATGAACAGTAGTCGGTGGAGGGCTAGATGAATAGTAGCCCGTGGAGGGGTGGTTGAATAGGAGCCCGTGGAGAGGGCTGGTTGAACAGTAGCCGGTGGAGTAGCACGCGGTGGAGGCTGGATGAACAGGAGCCCGTGGATGAACAGTCGCAGGTGGAGGCCAGAGGAGGTCGACGGTGGATGAATAGTAGCCCGTGGAGGCTGGAGGGGGTTGACGGTGGAGATGAACAGTATCCCGTTGCGGTACGCCACACCCCTCCCGATGAACAGGACCCCCGTTTTGATCGTAGCGCTCCAACACAAGTCCGTTTCCTCCGTTTTGCGGCACACCACACCCCTCCCGATCAACAGGACCCCCATTTCGACCGTAGGAGGTCCGTTTCCTCCGTTTTGCGGTATGCCAGACCCCTCTCGATGAACAGGATCCTGTTTCGAACGTGGCCGGTCGAACACAAGGCCGTTTCCTCCATTCTGCGGTACGCCAGGCCTCGTTTCGATCGGCTGCTCCGTCCAAGCCCTCCCGATGAACACGACGACACATTTCGTTCCGACCCAGCCGGTTGGCTCCCCATGAACACGATGACAAAATTGTTTCTCTGTTCCGACCCAGCCATGTACACAAGCCCTGGCCGTACGTACGCGTGAGTAGGCGTTTGAGACCCCGCCCGTATGTACGTACGTGGCCGTATTTACTTTCTTGCACCCTGGCCGCTGTACGTACGTGTACATGCTACGTGCGCGCCTCTACTACGACACGCGCGCCTCTTCATCGACCAGTATGTACGTACACATTCGCGACCAGAATGACAACGCTACGTACGCTTCGACCAGGTGGGTCCCGACTGTCAGGTACTTCCTTGCATGCGAAGATGTAGCTGGTGGGTCCCAGCAGTCAGGGGGCGAATAGTTTTTTTGCCCAAACGCACTTCCTTGCGTGCGAAGATGTAGCTGGTGGGTCCCAACAGTCAGGGGGAAACGTTTTTTTCACGAAATACAGTGGCCCGTTGATACGTTTCCAATGTATCTATAATTTTTGATTGCTCCATGCTATATTATCTACTGTTTTGGACATTATTGGGCTTTATTATCCAGTTTTATATTATTTTTGGGACTAACCTATGAACCGGAGGCCCAACCCATAATTGTTGTTTTTGCCTGTTTTAGGGTTTCGAAGAAAAGGAATATCAAACGGAGTCCAAACGGAATAAAACCTTCGGGAACGTGATTTTCTCAACGAACAAGACCCGGGAGACTTGGACCCTACGTCAAGAAAGGAAACAGGAGGCCACGAGGTAGGGGGGCGCGCCTGCCTACCCCAGGCGCGCCCTCCATCCTCGTGGCCCCCCTGTTGCTCCACCGACGTACTCCTTCCTCCTATATATACCTACGTACCCCCAAACGATCAGATACGGAGCCAAAACCCTAATTCCACCGCCGTAACTTTCTGTATCCACGAGATCCCGTCTTGGGGCCTGTTTCGGAGCTCCGCCGGAGGGGGCATCGATCACGGAGGGCTTCTACATCAACACCATAGCCTCTCCGATGAAGTGTGAGTAGTTTACCTCAGACCTACGGGTCCATAGTTAGTAGCTAGATGGCTTCTTCTCTCTTTTTGGATCTCAATACAATGTTCTCCCCCTCTCTTGTGGAGAACTATTCGGTGTAATCTTCTTTTCGCGGTGTGTTCGTTGAGACCGATGAATTGTGGGTTTATGATCAAGTCTATCTATGAATAATATTTGAATCTTCTCTGAATTCTTTTATGTATGATTGGTTATCTTTGCAAATCTCTTCGAATTATCAGTTTGGTTTGGCCTACTAGATTGATCTTTCTTGTAATGGGAGAAGTGCTTAGCTTTGGGTTCAATCTTGCAGTGTCCTTTCCCAGTGACAATAGGGGCAGCAAGGCACATATTATATTGTTGCAATCGGGATAACAAGATGAGGTTTTCTTCATATTGCATGATTCTATCCCTCTACATCATGTCATCTTGCTTAAGGCGTTACTCTGTTTTTAACTTAATACTCTAGATGCATGCTGGATAGCGGTCGATGAGTGGAGTAATAGTAGTAGATGCAGGCAGGAGTTGGTCTACTTGTCTCGGACGTGATGCCTATATACATGATCATACCTAGATATTCTCATAACTATGCTTAATTCTGTCAATTGCTCAACAGTAATTTGTTCACCCACCGTAGAATACTTATGCTCTCGAGAGAAGCCACTAGTGAAACCTATGGCCCCCAGGTCTATCTTTATCATATTGATCTCCTACTACTTAGTTATTTCCTTTGCTATTTATTTTGCCTTTATTTTACTTTGCATCTTTATCATAAAAATACCAAAAATATTATCTTATCATATCTATCAGATCTCACTCTCGTAAGTGGCCTTATAGGGATTGACAACCCCTATTTGGGTTGGTTGCGAGGATTTATTTGTTTTGTGAAGGTACGAGAGACTCGCACGTAGCCTCCTACTGGATTGTTACCTTGGTTCTCAAAAACTGAGGGAAATACTTACGCTACTTTGCTGCATCACCCCTTCCTCTTCAGGGAAAACCAACACAGTGCTCAAGAGGTAGCAAGAAGGATTTTTGGAGCCGTTGCTGGGGAGGTCTACACAAAAGTCAACATACCAAGTACCCATCACATACCCTTGTCTCCCGCATTACATTATTTGCCATTTGCCTCTCGTTTTCCTCTCCCCCACTTCACCCTTGCCATTTTATTCGCCCTCTCTCTCTCTATCCTCCCTCTCTATTTGCCTCTTTTTGCCCGCTTGCTTTCTGTTTGCTTGTTTGTTAGTTTGCTTGCTTGTCGTTATGGCTAGTCCCTTATCTTCTCCGTTATCTCTTGAGAATGAAATTCTAAATTTTAAGCAAAGGGAAGGAGAAAATCTAAAAGATGCTTGGTATAGAATTTGCAATGCTCAAAATAGATCTACTAGGAAGCAATCTACTTCCGTTCTCCTTCGCAATTTTTATGTAGGCATTACTCCTTGGCACCGTTATGTTCTTGATACTATTACCGGAGGGAACTTTTTGGGTAGCCATACTTTTGATTCTTATACTGCTATGTTAGGTTTATTTGGCTCACCCCCTCTCTTGGTTAATGGAACTATATTAACTTTGGAGCATGTAATGCAAAGACTTGAAATTATTGAAAATAGGTTTGCTACCATACAGTTAATTGAAAATTTGGATAAAAAGATCCACAGACGAATCTCTCAATATGGATCTAAAGTAGGAGTTACTTTGAAAGATATTAAAGAAAAGGAACCCAAAGTTAATGAGAAAATAAATCACGATTCCGTTAGGATCGATAAACTTGAGAATATTATTACCAACTTGGGAACCGCTTTTTCTTCCGTAAAGAAAACTCCAAGTCCTTCCACTAAAGTTTCCAAGCTTATGTATGCTCCTAAAAATAAGGGTGAATCCCCTAGTAAGGATGCGGATCTCAAATCTATAAGTATTCATCCCAATCTTTTTGCTATCATTGAGGAACCATTTGTTACGAATGAATTTTTCGATCTTGTGCCTAAAAGTTTGATAATTAATAAAAAGAAAGAAATTCCTAAAGATGGTAGATGCCTCATTGAAGAATTGCCCACCAAATATGGCAATACCTAGATCTATTCTTGCTTGTTATGCCTAGCTAGGGGCGTTAAACGATAGCGCTTGTTGGGAGGCAACCCAATTTTATTTTTATTCCTTGCCTTTTGTTCCTGTTTAGTAATAAATAATTTATCTAGCCTCTGTTTTGGTTGTGTATTTTGTGTTTAATTAGTGTTTGTGCCAAGTAGAACCGTTGGGAAGACTTGGGGAAAGTCTTGTTGAACTTGCTGTAAAAAAAGAAACTTTAGCGCTCACGAGAACTACTGTCATTTTTATTTGGAAAGTGCTATTTAGTTAATTCTTTTTTAAGATGATTAATAGATAAATTCCTCACGTCCAGAAATTTATTTTAGAATTGTTGGGGTTCCAGATCTTGCGCTAGCTACAGATTACTACAGACTGTTATGTTTTTGACAGATTCTGTTTTTCGTGTGTTGTTTGCTTATTTTGATGAATCTATGGCTAGTAAAATAGTTTATAAACCATAGAGAAGTTGGAATACAGTAGGTATAACACCAATATAAATAAATAATGAGTTCATTACAGTACCTTGAAGTGGTCTTTTATTTTCTTTTGCTAACAGAGCTCACGAGATTTTCTACTTTAAGTTTTTTGTTGTGAAGTTTTCAAGTTTTGGGTAAATATTTGATGGATTATGGAACAAGGAGTGGCAAGAGCCTAAGCTTGGGGATGCACATGGCACCCCCAAGATAATCTAAGGACACCTAAAAGCAAAAGCTTGGGGATGCCCCGGAAGGCATCCCCTCTTTCGTCTACTTCTATCAGTAACTTTACTTGGAGCTATATTTTTATTCGCCACATGATATGTGTTTTGCTTGGAGCGTCTTGTATTATTTGAGTCTTTGCTTGTTAGTTTACCACAATCATCCTTGCTGTACAAACCTTTTGAGAGAGCCATACATGATTTAGAATTTGTTAGAATACTCTATGTGCTTCGCTTATATCTTTTGAGTTATATAATTTTGCTCTAGCACTTCACTTATATATTTTAGAGCACGGTGGTGGATTTGTTTTATAGAAAGTATTGATCTCTCATGCTTCACTTATATTATTTTGAGAGTCTTAATAGCTTGGTAATTTGCTTTAAATCCTAATATGCTAGGTATTCAAGAATAAAAAAAATTCTCTTATGAGTGTGTTGAATACTATGATAAGTTTGATACTTGATAATTGTTTTGAGATATGAAGATGGTGATATTAAAGTCATGCTAGTTGAGTAGTTGTGAATTTGAGAAATACTTGTGTTGAAGCTTGTGATTCCCGTAGCATGCACGTATGGTGAACCGTTATGTGATGAAGTCGGAGCATGATTTATTTTTTGATTGCCTTCCTTATGAGTGGCGGTCGGGGACGAGCGATGGTCTTTTCCTACCAATCTATCCCCAGGAGCATGCGTGTAATACTTTGCTTTGATAACTTGTAGATTTTTGCGATAAGTATATGAGTTCTTTATGACTAATGTTGAGTCCATGGATTATATGCACTTTTCTCACCCCTCCACCTTTGCTAGCCTCTCTAATACCGCGCACCTTTCGCCGGTATCATACACCCACCATATACCTTGCTCAAAACAGCCACCATACCTAGCTATTATGACATTTCCATAGCCATTCCTAGATATATTGCCATGCAACTTTCCACCGTTCTGTTTATTATGACACACTCCATCATTGTCATATATCTTAGCATGATCATGTAGTTGACATCGTATTTGTGGCAAAGCCACCATTCATAATTCTTTCATACATGTCAGTCATGAGTCATTGCATATCCCGGTACACCACCGGAGGCATTCATATAGAGTCATATTTTGTTCTAAGTATCGACTTGTAATTGTTGAGTTGTAAGAAAAATAAAAGTGTGATGATCATCATTATTAGAGCATTGTCCTAGTGAAGAAAGGATGATGGAGACTATGATTCCCCCACAAGTCGGGATGAGACTCCGGACAAAAAATAAAAAATAAAAAAAAGAAAGAAAAGAGGCCATAAAAAAGGGAAAAGAGAAAAGGCCCAAATAAAAAAAGAAAAGAAAAAAATGATAGAAAAAGAGAAGGGACAATGTTACTATCCTTTTACCACACTTGTGCTTCAAAGTAGCACCATGATCTTCATAGTAGAGAGTCTCTCATGTTATCACTTTCATATACTAGTGGGAATCTTTCATTATAGAACTTGGCTTGTATATTCCAATGATGGGCTTCCTCAAAATGCCCTAGGTCTTCATGAGCAAGCAAGTTGGATGCACACCCACTTAGTTTCTTTTTGAGCTTTCATATACTCATAGCTCTAGTGCATCCATTGCATGGAAATCCCTACTCACTCACATTGATATCTATTGACGGGCATCTCCATAGCCCGTTGATATGCCTAGTTGATGTGAGACTATCTTCTCCCTTTTTGTCTTCTCCACAACCCCACCACTCTATTCCACCTATAGTGCTATATCCATGGCTCACGCTCATGTATTGCGTGAAGATTGAAAAAGTTTGAGAACACCAAAAGTATGAAACAATTGCTTGGCTTGTCATCAGGGTTGTGCATGATTTAAATATTTTGTGTGGTGAAGATAGAGCATAGCTAGACTATATGATTTTGTAGGGATAACTTTCTTTAGCCATGTTATTTTGAGAAGACATAATTGCTTTGTTAGTATGCTTGAAGTATTATTATTTTTATGTCAATATGAACTTTTGTCTTGAATCTTTTGGATCTGAATATTCATACCACAATTAAGAAGAATTACATTAAAATTATGCCAAGTAGCACTCCGCATCAAAAATTCTGTTTTTATCATTTACCTACTCGAGGACGAGCAGGAATTAGGCTTGGGGATGCTTGATACGTCTCCAACGTATCTATAATTTTTGATTGCTCCATGCTATATTATCTACTGTTTTGGACATTACTGGGATTTATTATCCACTTTTATATTATTTGTGGGACTAACCTATTAACCGGAGGCCCAACCCAGAATTGTTGTTTTTTGCCTGTTTTAGGGTTTCGAAGAAAAGGAATATCAAACGGAGTCCAAACGGAATGAAACCTTCGGGGACGTGATTTTCTCAACGAACAAGACCCGGGAGACTTGGACCCTACGCCAAGAAAGGAAACAGGAGGCCACGAGGTAGGGGGCGCGCCTGCCTACCCCAAGCGCGCACTCCACCCTCGTAGCCCCCTTGTTGCTCCATCGACGTACTCCTTCTTCCTATATATACCTACGTACCCCAAATGATCAGATACGGAGCCAAAACCCTAATTCCACCACCGTAACTTTTTGTATCCACGAGATCCCATCTTGGGTCCTGTTTTGGAGCTCCGTCGGAGGGGGCATCGATCACGGAGGGCTTCTACATCAACACCATAGCCTCTACGATGAAGTTTGAGTAGTTTACCTCAGACCTACATGTCCATAGTTAGTAGCTAGATGGCTTCTTCTCTCTTTTTGGATCTCAATACAATGTTCTCCCCCCTCTCTTGTGGAGAACTATTCGATGTAATCTTCTTTTTGCGGTGTGTTCGTTGAGACTGATGAATTGTGGGTTTATGATCAAGTCTATCTATGAATAATATTTGAATCTTCTCTGAATTCTTTTATGTATGATTGGTTATCTTTGCAAGTCTCTTCGAATTATCAGTTTGGTTTGGCCTACTAGATTGATCTTTCTTGCAATGGGAGAAGTGCTTAGCTTTGGGTTCAATCTTGCGGTGTCCTTTCCTAGTGACAGTAGGGGCAGCAAGGCACGTATTGTATTAGTTTTTTTGAATATTTACTGTGAGGCAAATCCCCACAGCCCTTTATTAAAATGAAATAAATGTACAAAAGTACAAAAGGAATATATACAAGAGCTAATAAACTAGTCTAGAAAGCTAAAGAACCAGAGTACATCAACCTACCTGGACTAATTAGACTAAAGCATTTATCCAAGATTTAAGCTTGATGCTGCTATCCTCCAAGCAACAAAAGTAGCTCTCTCCCCTCTAAAAGTTCTTCCATTCCTGAGGATCCAAATGTTCCAGGCAGCTGTTAGCATTACTTCAAAGAAGAAAGTATGCCTGAAACTTGATCTAGCATGTTGGATATATTGCAAAATGTCCGGCCCTCTTGACCAATCAATAGAAAGATAGTTCCAAACCCTTCGACTGAAATTGCAGTTGAAGAACAAATGCAGCCTATCCTCATATGAGAGTTCCTGACAGATAACACAAAGATTATCATCCAAAGGGGATCTCCAGTGCCTGCGGATCAGGAGGTCCTTGGTGTTAAGCCTGTCAAAGAAAAGTAACCAGCCAAAGACTTTGATCTTCAATGTGCATCTGCTTTTCCACAACCATTTACACGGTTGAATTGTGGGCAAATGTGAGTGCATTAAGGTGTAGAAACTCTTGGCTGAGAATGCACCAGATTTGCCCGGCCAGACCCAAACATCTGGTATGTTAGTGTCCCTGTCCAAGGCCATTATCCAATCCTCTAGCACATGCAACTCCTGAGCAGCCTCATGAGACAATGGCAAGAAGAACATTGAAAAAATATCCTGTGATATGAGGAATTCATGCACAGAAACCTTGTCATTGTTAACAAAGGAAAATAACCTTGGCAGTCTCCAACATAAAGGTCTAGAAGATCCACCAATATGCCAAGCATCAGTCCAGAACAGAGCAGAGTCACCCATGTTGATGTGCACTGAGGCAATAGGTGTGTACGCATCATGGAGCTTGAGGATATCTCTCCACCAAACACGTATTGTTGCCATCGAGGATAACAAGATGGGGTTTTCTTCATATTGCATGAGTCTATCCCTCTAAATCATGTCATCTTGCTTAAGGCGTTACTCTGTTTTTAACTTAATACTCTAGATGCATGCTGGATAGCGGTCGATGAGTGGATTAATAGTAGTAGATGCAGGCAGGAGTCGGTCTACTTGTCTCGGACGTGATGCCTATATACATGATCATACCTAGATATTCTCATAACTATGCTCAATTCTGTCAATTGCTCAACAGTAATTTGTTCACCCACTGTAGAATACTTATGCTCTCGAGAGAAGCCACTAGTGAAACCTATGGCCCCCAGGTCTATCTTTATCATATTGATCTCCTACTACTTAGTTATTTCCTTTGCTATTTACTTTGCCTTTATTTTACTTTGCATCTTTATCATAAAAATACCAAAAATACTATCTTATCATATCTATCAGATCTCACTCTCGTAAGTGGCCTTATAGGGATTGACAACCCCTATTTGCGTTGGTTGCGAGGATTTATTTGTTTTGTGCAGGTACGAGGGACTCGCGCGTAGCCTCCTACTGGATTGATACCTTGGTTCTCAAAAACTGAGGGAAATACTTACGCTACTTTGCTGCATCATCCCTTCCTCTTCAGGGAAAACCAACGCTGTGCTCAAGAGGTAGCACCCGTCCGATGGGTCCCTGCTGTCAGGTAGAGGAATATTTATTTTGCGCATAATAAGGAGGCACTTCCTTGCTGCGGCCATGGACCCAGCTGTCAGCCTCTACACGTACAGTCCATGTCTGATGGAAGCCGTTCCTTGAACACGTTGACACGCCGCGCCGAGAGCACCAGGGCGGTGGACAACGGTGAGGCCTAGGAAGGGGACGACACGGAGCCAGTGAAGACGCGGCAGTGGATGCCCACGCGTAGAGGAGTATGAGGGTTCACTGGTTCGCTACGGTGTGAGGCTGTCGTCGCCGCAGAATAACAGGGGGTGTGTGTGAGTAGAGGGATGGCCTGGCCAGCGGTGGGAGTAGTAGGGGGCGGTGAGGCCTCCGCCGCATCACAGCCGGCCACGGGGGGCAGGAGCACGAGGCACGAACGCGCTGGTTTGGGCGGCTGGAGCAAGAAGACAAGAGGTTGAAGAAGCACTACGGCAGTTGGATGGACATCGTACAGTCAGTGGAGCTAGAACGTGCATATTGACTAAGTTGACAAAGCCCTCCGTCCCCGTCAACTTAGTAGGCCCACAAGTCAGCCTACCACTATACTGGGTCCCAGCTAGCGGGGGGAGTATTCATTTTTTTGTGCGTAATAAGGAGGCACTTCCTTGCATGCGAAGATATAGCTGGTGGGTCCAAGCTATCAGCGGCGGTAACGTTTTTTTTCATGAAATACAGAGGCCCTTTCGGTGGGTCCCAGATGTCAGGTGGAGGAATCATTATTTTGTGCATAATAAGGAGGCATTTCCTTGCGTGTGGCCATGGACCCAGCTGTCAGCCTCTCCATGTATAGTCCACTTCAGATGCATGTCGGTCGTTGACCACGTTGACCAGGCCGCGCCGAGAGCACCAGGGCGGTGGACGACGGCGAGGCCTAGGAAGGGAACGATACGGAGGCAGTGAAGACTTGGAAGTTGTTTCCCACGCAGAGGGGAGTACGACTGTACGAGGGTTTACTGGTTCGTCTGCCATCACCGGAGAATAATAGCAGGTGTGGGTGAGTAGAGGGATGGCTAGGCCAGCGATGGGAGTACGGTGGGGCGGTGAGGTCTGCGCGGTAGCACAGCTGGCCGCGGGGAGGAGGGAGCAGGCAGTCCCACCGGCGCTTGTTTGAGTGGCTGGAGCAGGAAGATCAGAGATTGAAGAAGCACGACGGTCGTTGGATGGACATCCAACAGTCACTGCTTGTGCGTCAACCTTTTTTTAGAAAAGCCTCGAATCTATGGAAAACATCATACAACCCATCTGCCATTATTTCTAATAATTTATAGCCCATTTGCTAATTCTTAAGGTTTTTTTGGAGCCCATATTCTTTTTGTTAGCATTACAGCCCATATTGTGGCCATGGTTAAAAAATTATACAAAATTTTGCATATTTCGGTGCGGTCTGAACTGTTTTTAATCCCGAAATTTTGAGTCACATTCAAATTGATTTTAAAAATAAATGTATATCAATATAAAATCCAACAAATTGTCCATGCATAAAAATCAATGCAATTTAAAATCTCGAAATGAAAAAAAAGAAATTTGAAACTAATTGCCGGTTTGATGTGTTTTAAAAATGCACATCCCATTTCTCATTACTGATAGGCCATTTTCTCGGCCAGCCGAATGAAGCTCTCTTCATCTTGAAAGATTTGCAGCCCAACAGGCCTGGCAAAGCGACTTACTTGGCAAATCACAAAAAAACTGGGATGTGCCCATGGACCCAGCTGTCAGCCTCTCCACGTACAGTACTCTTCCGATGGAAGTCGGTCGTTGACCACATTGACCATGCCGCGCCGAGAGAACCAAGGTGGTGGACGATGGCGAGGCCTAGGAAGGGGATGACGCGGAGCCGGGGAAGACGCGGCAGTGGATGCCCACGCGGAGAGGAGTACGAGGGTTCACTGGTTCAGCTGCGGTGTGAGGCTGCCATCGCTGCAGAATAACACGGGGTGTGGGTGAGTGGAGGGATGGCCTGGCCGGCGGTGGGAGTAGTATGGCGGCGGTGAGGCCTCCGCGGCAGCACAGCCGGCCACGGGAGGCAGGAGCAGGCGGCACGACCGGCGCTGCTTTGGGCGGCTGGAGCAAGAAGACCAGAGGTTGAAGAAGCACTAAGGCCGTTGGATGGACATCGTATGGTCACTGGAGCTAGAATCGTTCATATTGACTAACTTGACAAAGCCCTCCGTCCCCGTCAACTTAGTAGGCCCACAAGTCAGCCTCCCACTGTGGTGGGTCCCAGCTGGCAGGGGTATTCTTTTTTTGTGCGCAATAAGGAGGCACTTCCTTGCGTGCGAAGATATAGTTGGTGGGTCCGACCTGTCGGCGGAGGGAACGTTTTTTCATGAAATACAGAGGCCCTTCCGGCGGGTCCCAGATGTTAGGTGGAGGAATCATTATTTTGCGCGTAATAAGGAGGCATTTCCTTGTGTGCGGCCATGGACCCAGCTGTCAGCCTCTCCACATATAGTCCACTTTCGTTGGATGTCGTTTGTTGACCACGTTGACCATGCTGCACCGAGAGCACCAGGGTGGTGAACGGCGTCGAGGCCTATGAATGGAACGACACGGAGCCGGGGAAGACACGACAGTGACTGCCCACGCGGTGGAGAGTACGAGGGTTGACTGGTTCGGCTGCCGTCGCCGAAAAATAACAGGAGGTGTGGGTCAGTAGAGGGATAGACAGGCCATGGATGCGAGTATATGATGGGGCCGTGAGGCCTGCCCGGCAGCACAACCGGCCACGGGAGGCGGGAGCAGGCGGTTCCGATGGCGCTGGTTTGGGCGGCTGGGGCAGGAAGATCAGAGACTGAAGAAGCACGATTGCCATTAGATTGACATCTAATGGTCTGATGCTGGTAGAGTCGATTGTTGACTAAGTTCCTTTTTTGATAAATCTTGTGTACGCATGAACTTAGTAGGCCCACAAGTCAGCCTCCAAATCTGTGGCAGACAACATAGAGCCCATTTGCTATTTTTTTAATAATTTGCAGCCCATTTGCTAATTCTTAAGTAATTTATTACAACCCATTTTCTGCCCAGGACCATGGTCAAAAAGTTCAACCTTATTTTGCATATTTCGGTGGAGTCTGAACTTTTGTAATCCCAAAATGATAAACATTTTTTAAGAATTTATTGATTTGCCAAAAAATCGTTTTGTTTTTGTAAGCAAATAAGACGTGGGACAATTGAGTTGGTTGAAGGGAAAACCGGTGGTAAAAAAAAATCAGCGCTGGGAGGGAAAAAAAATAAGGATGTAAATATGAAAAGTGAATTTTATGTATTTTCAATTTAATGATACGTGTATATGAACTAGTAAAACTATAGGTAGAGATTAGAAAACGGATGTAGGACATGCGTTTCAAGAGGAAAATAGAACTGGCATGTGTGTTTGATTCAGTAAAAAAAGTGCCTGCAGATGTTGTAAGACAAAATATAACTAACACTGGCGGGCCAGAGGTCAGTAGATACCTACTGGATCTTTGTGCCCCGTTGTCGTCATGGGCTGGGCCTGTTAAAAACAAAACCAAGCCTGGGCAGTCTACAGCCCAGTTGAAACTTGCTCGACCTGAAAAAACAATATACATGCTCAATAAACGAGAGAATTCTGCAAGTATAGACTGATAACTGGGATGCAACAGGGATATTGTTTTTTCATCATGATTATAAGAGCATGCACTTGTTTCGGAAAATTTGGAGAACTGGGAATTCGAACGGCAGGTGCTTATGCTACCCATCAAATAAATATCAGGTGCCTGGAAATTCGTTTCGAAACAAATGATTCAGCTTTATATCCACGTCGACCCTCGGCATGATGGTTGGAAGCAAATGCCAAGTTCATACCAAAAGATCGTTAACAACAATACCAACTTGCGGACGACAAGGTAGTACAAGTACCAATACCAAACTAACTTATAATCTTTTTAGTCCTGGCCCTAGTGTTCGTCTGGTAGAAAATCTTGTAGAGGACCAGCTCCCACTCCTTCTCTTTCTCCAAGTCCCCGAGGTGGTACTGGTGCATCACCCAGTTGGTCCTCTGCTGGTCGAAGTTCTTGTTGGTGTGCAGCACCAGAACCTTTTTGCTGCCCGTCTGCCGGCCGTTGACCATCACCGACAAGGTATTGCCGGTGTTGTGCCACATCGCGTGCATGCCGCACTTCGACTGTATCTTGCGATGCGTCCACGTGCCCCTTTTGAACGCCCTAGAATTGCGCTGGAAGAAATGCTTGCTTATGCCTCAAGGTGCTCGATCAGCTCCTGATCCATGGGATCGAACTTGATGCCAGCCGGCAGCACCGGCCAATCCTTCTTCGACTTGCATGGGTTAATTTCAGTTATATGGTACTCAATGTATGATCAATTGACTTTTTTAAGTGAATGATGAAAGATCTCGACAGATAAGTGGTACTCCAAATCTGAAGTCAAGAATACCCGAACACGCCGCCGGGATTCTTGTGTCACCTCACGCGCAGCGTGTTGTCACGTAAATTCAATGTGTGGACATGATGAATAATTTGACTGACGTATACTAATACTGCTACTGTACTACTTACTAGTCGTATTTAGTGTCACATTTTAACCATAGGTTTAACTAACAAGTACGCACTTGAAGCCTAAGTGATATATATATATATACTGCACAGCATCTCCATCATCATTATCAGTACATCCTGCGCAGGTGAGTTAGGATGCACTTGATCCCAGAAAGGTATCTATCCTTCAAACCAGAGGAGTGCTTCAAACTAACAACAGTACATAATATCTAACAAAAGAGGGTCATGCTACAGCAGCAGAATACATGGCTCAGTCTACATATCAGTACGAATCAAGTTGTGCATATTTGCTGTTGGCATGAACCACATCGCCGCATGTCGGGTTTGCAAAAGCCATCCATCGCATGGAAGCTTGATGCCTTTCACACACTGAAGATTATCTGGCAACAAGCTGTGTCGACGAATCTCTGGATATGGTGATTCATGAAACCCATGGTATGATGTGTAAACACAATCCCCCCTGGTGAATGGAAGTTGCATAGCATGGTAATCATCACCGGTGATATGATCGATGATTGGTTGGATGATCGGATAATTGAGCCCGAGGAACATGGAGTGGTTGCCGGGGCTGTAAACCCGCCTCTGGTTGAATACGCCTGGCCCAACGGAGCTGGGATCTTTCTCGAACACGAAGCAGCCATAGCCATCAATGTCATGAACGCCCCAGGCATTGTACTGCATGTGGTTTGATGAAATGGTTTGGTCAATTTGGTACGTGCAAATGAGCATCAAATGACCACCGTCAGCTGAACGAGCGATAAACCACCACCCATCGGCTGGTATGATTCCAGGTCCTGGAATCATGAAGGCCAGCGCATTTGCGTCTGCTGCAACAATTCAAATTGGAGACCAAAAGGACAAAAATAAACAATCATGCTCATAGTATGTGTGGAATTAAGATTATTATAACAGTGACACATATCATAGACAGAGAATTGCAATGCCGTGGTCATAATCATACCCCAAGTTAAAAAAATAAGCCAATGGCTTTCATATTCTAGCAATATATCATGGTTCAAACATCATGTAACAATGAGAGGAAAACAGATATGACAGGGCCTACTCATATTCTACTATAACACTTACTACAATTATCATATCAACTCTAAGCAATAACATGCGTTGTTATAAAAATCCTAGAAATGAGAGTAACATATAGCAATCATGAGGTTATACTCATAATATCCATTCTAACAATCATTAGATACCAATTGTTCTCATATCAACTCTAACAATAACATGTGTGGTCATAAAAATCTAGGAAATGAGAGGAACATATAGCAATGATGTGGTTATAGACATACTATATATTCTAAATTTGTAACAATGAACAGGAAGTCGTATTCTTAAGGTAAAGATGAGATGAGATAGAACAATTACACGACGATAGATTCCACCAGTACAGGAAGCCAATCCGTGTGTTGACTGCATAAACGATGCCATCATGCACTATAGCATCAGACAAAAGTGTTGGGTAAAGAGGATCGACAATGAGCTATAACCATGTATGGCGACCGGATTCCAGATAGACTAATCCCATGTTGAACACGACAATGAGCTTGTAATCCATGTAGTCTTCTGATGGTGTGGGCACTTCACAGATTACAACCTTCAGCAAACAGAGGTCGAGCCAAAAGCTCGACGCGTCTCGTGCGTAGTAGGCAGGAGTGTCCGGCGGGCCGCGAGGCTCGATGGCGGTGGTATCCAAAGTTGGAAGGGTGATCTCTCGCTGGGTGTAGATATCCACGAGACGCCACGGACTACCGGATTGGTGGATGAGGACGATCCAGTTGGCCTTCATGCCCGCCCAGTAGTGGCCGCGCGTGAAGGATAGGTGGACGGGTAGTGGTAGCATGTCGAGGGGCACCGCGACAACCTCCGTAGGATCGTCAAGTCGGTGTCTGGGCCACCTGCGAGGATTGGGCATCAGCAAGCAGGGTGTCTTGAAAAGAGCCGGCCGGTTGCAGACGAGTAGACGGTACAAAGACACCGAGCATGCGGCCAGACGGACGGTGCTGAGTAGGTCCATACGATTACAGATCTGCTCCAAGAGAACATCGGGGAGGGAATTCCAATCGTGACTCTGCGTGTCAGTCGTTCTGCCATTGGGGTTTTCGGTGCCTGCGAGCCAGCGGGGAAGTGGATTCGGGCGGGCGAGCGAAGAAGCTTCTCCTCACGTGGCCGAGCAGCGAGCGGGGGGATATGGTACGCGCGAGCTACCAAGGAAGATAGCACGGGCGGGCAAGTAGTGAGCGGGGGGAAATGGTGTGCGGCTGATGATGGGGAAGAGAGGAGGAAGAAGAAGAGAGGAGGAAGAAGAGTGGAAGACGGGGAAAAAGTGCATCAAATCTCAAGTCTACTACTACTACCACCAGGATATACCGTCCTTCGGAGTGTAAATAGTTACACCGATGACATGTGGGTCTACCACAAGAGGGCCCATATGTTAGTTAATGGAGGACAGAAGCGTGCTCTACTAGCAAACATGATGGCAGTACTGGGTAAGGCTGATTTAGCAACACCAACACGCTGGTTCAGTGATACGTCCATTTTGCATCATGCTTTTATATCAATATTTATTGCATTATGGGCTGTTATTACACATTATGTCACAATACTTATGCCTATTCTCTCTTATTTTACAAGGTTTACATAAAGAGGGAGAATGCCGACAGCTGGGATTTTGGCTGGAAAAGGAGCAAATATTAGAGACCTATTCTGCACAGCTCCAAAAGTCCTGAAACTTAACGGATGATGTTTTCCAAATATATAAAAAACATTGAGCGCAAGAACTTCACCAGGGGGCACACCCTACCCACGAGGGTGGGGGGCGCGCCCCCTACCTCGTGGCCCCCCTGGTGGCCCTCCGATGACCATCTTCTGCTATATGGACTCTTTCGATGGAAAAAAATCATAAGCCATCTTCTCGGACGAAACTCCGCCGCCACGAGGCGGAACCTTGGCGGAACCAATCTAGGGTTCTGGCGGGGCTGTTCTGGCGGGGAAACTTCCCTCCCGAAGGGGGAAATCATCGCCATCGTCATCACCAACGCTCCTCTCATCGGGAGAGGGCAATATCCATCAACATCTTCATCAGCACCATCTCATCTCAAAACCCTAGTTCATCTCTTGTATCCAATTCTTGTCTCCAAGTCCGGGATTGGTGCTAGTAAGTTGCTAGTAGTGTTAATTACTCCTTGTAGTTGATGCTAGTTGGTTTAATTGGTGGAAGATCATATGTTCAGATCCTATATGCACATTAATACCCCTCTGATTATGAACATGTTTATGCTTTGTGAGTAGTTACTTTTGTTCCCGAGGACATGGGAGAAGTCTTGCTATTAGTAGTCATGTGAATTTGGTATTCATTCGATATTTTGATGAGATGTATGTTATCTCTCCTCTAGTGGTGTTATGTGAACGTCGACTACATGACACGTCACCATTGTTTGGGCCTAGAGGAAGGCATTGGGAAGTAATAAGTAGATGATGGGTTGCTAGAGTGACAGAAGCTTAAACCCTAGTTTATGTGTTGCTTCGTAAGGGGCTGATTTGGATCCATATGTTTCATGCTATGGTTAGGTTTACCTTAATACTTTTGTTGTATTTACGGATGCTTGCAATAGAGGTTAATCATAAGTGGGATGCTTGTCCATGTAAGGGAAACACCCAAGCACCGGTCCACCCACATACCAAATTATCAAAGTACCGAACGCGAATCATATGAGCGTGATGAAAACTAGCTTGACGATATTCCCATGTGTCCTCGGGAGCACTTTACATCATATAAGAGTTTGTCCAGGCTTGTTCTTTGCTACAAAAAGGATTGGGCCACCTTGCTGCACCTTATTTACTTTTGTTACTTGTTGCTCGTTACAAATTATCTTATCACAAAACTATCTGTTACCACTTATTTCAGTACTTGCAGAGAATACCTTGCTGGAAACCGCTTATCATTTCCTTCTGCTCCTCGTTGGGTTCGACACTCTTACTTATTGAAAGGACTACGATAGACCCCCTATACTTGTGGGTCATCAAGACTCTTTTCTGGCGCCGTTGCCGGGGAGTGAAGCACCTTTGGTAGGTGGAATTTGGTAAGGAAAAATTTATATAGTGTGCTGAAATTTACTGTCACTTGTTACTATGGAAAGTAATCCTCTGAGGGGCTTGTTCAGGGTATCTTCACCCCGACCAGTAGAGCAAAGAGTTGCTCCTCAACCTATTGAACCTACTGAAAATGAAAATGCTTGCTTTGAAATTCCTTTGGGTATGGTAGAAAAACTGCTAGCTAATCCTTTTTTAGGAGATGAAACAAAACATCCTGATGAGCATCTAATATATGTGGATGAAGTTTGTGGATTATTTAAGCTTGCAGGTGTACCCAGAGATGTTGTTAAGAAGAAGGTCTTCCCTTTATCTTTGAGGGGAGGTGCATCGACATGGTATAGGCTATGTGATGATATGGAGTCTTGGAACTACAAACGATTGAAATTGGAATTTCATCAAAAGTTTTATCCTATGCATCTTGTTCATCGTGATCGCAATTATATATATATATATATATATATATAATTTTTGGCCTCACGAAGGAGAAAGCATCTCTCAAGCTTGGGGGAGGCTTAAATCAATGTTATATTCATGCCCCAATCATGAGCTCTCAAGAGAATTGATTATTCAAAAATTTTATGCTCGGCTTTCTGGTAACAATCGCACCATGCTTGATACTTGTTGTGCTGGCTCTTTTATGATGAAGACTATTGAATTCAAATGGAATTTATTGGAAAGAATTAAACGCAACTCCGAAGATTGGGACCTCGACAATGGTAAGGAGTCAGGTATGACACCTAGTTTTGATTGTGTTAAATCTTTTATGGATACCGATATTTTTCATAAATTTAGCACTAAATATGGACTTGACTATGAGATAGTAGCTTCTTTCTATGAATCTTTTGCTGCTTATGTTGATCTCCCCAAGGAGAAGTGGTTTAAATATCATCCTCCCATAGAAGTAAAAGTAGCTGCACCTATTAAAGTTGAAGAAAAGACTATTACTTATAATGATCCTATTGTTCCTACTTCTTATGTTGAGAAACCACCTTTCCCTGTTAGGATAAAGGATCATGCTAAAGCTTCAACTGTGGTTCGTAAAAGCAATATTAAAACATATACACCTCCTGAGCAAGTTAAAGTTGAACCTAATATTGCTATTGTTAAAGATCTCTTGTCTGATAATATAGATGGGCATGTTATTTATTTCTGTAATGAAACTACTAGAATTGCTAAACCCTGTGATACAGATAAACCTAGACCTATGGTAGGCATGCCTGTTATTTCTGTTAAAATAGGAGATCATTGTTATCATGGCTTATGTGATATGGGTGCTAGTGCTAGTGCAATACCTTATTCTTTATACCAAGAAGTTATGCATGACATTGCACCCGCTGAGTTAGAAGGTATTGATGTCACAATTAAACTTGCTAATAGAGATACTATTTCACCAATGGGAATTGTTAGAGATGTTGAAGTCTTGTGTGGGAAAACTAAATATCCTGCTGATTTTCTTGTTCTTGGTTCCCCACAAGATAGTTTTTGTCCCATTATATTTGGTAGACCCTTCTTAAATACTGTTAATGCTACTATAGATTGCAAAAGGGATGTTGTTAATGTCGGTTTAGATGATATGACTCATGAATTTAATGTTTCTAAATTTAGTAGACAACACCGTGAAGAAGAATTACCTAGTAAGGATGAAATTATTGGTCTTGCTTCTATTGCCGTACCTCCTAGTGATCCTTTAGAACAATATTTACTAGACCATGAAAATGACATGTTTATGAATGAAAGAAGGGAATTAGATGAAGTATTCTTTAAACAGGAACCTATTCTGAAAAACAATTTACCTTATGAAATCCTAGGGGATCCTCCTCCACCCAAGGGTGATCCCGTGTTTGAGCTTAAACCGTTACCTGATACTCTTAAATATGCTTATCTTGATGAGAAAAAGATATACCCTATTATTATTAGTGCTAACCTTTCAGAACATGAAGAAGAGAGATTATTGAAAACTCTGAAGAAGCACCGTGCTGCTATTGGGTATACTCTTGATGATCTTAAGGACATTAGTCCCACTCTATGTCAACATAAAATTAATTTGGAAGAAGATGCTAAACCAGTTCGTGATCATCAATGCCGACTGAATCCTAAAATGAAAGAAGTGGTAAGAAAGGAGATACTAAAGCTCCTTGAGGCAGGTATAATTTATCCCGTTGCAGATAGTAAGTGGGTAAGTCTTGTTCATTGTGTCCCTAAGAAGGGAGGTATTACTGTTGTTCCTAATGATAAAGATGAATTGATTCCTCAAAGAATTATTACTGGTTATAGGATGGTAATTGATTTCCGCAAATTAAATAAGGCTACTAAAAAAGATCATTACCCCTTAGCTTTTATCGATCAAATGCTAGAAAGATTATCCAAACATACACATTATTTGCTTTCTAGATGGTTATTCTGGTTTCTCTTAAATACCTGTGTCAGCCAAAGATCAACCAGAGACTACTTTTACATGCCCTTTTGGTACTTTTGCTTATAGACATATGCCTTTTGGTTTATGTAATGCACCTGCTACCTTTCAAAGATGCATGATGGCTATATTCTTTGACTTTTGTGAAAAGATTTGTGAGGGTTTCATTGATGACTTTTCCGTCTATGGATCTTCTTTTGATGATTGCTTGAGAAACCTTGATCGAGTTTTGCAGAGATGTGAAGAAACTAATCTTGTCTTGAATTGGGAAAAGTGCCACTTTATGGTTAATGAAGGTATTGTCTTGGGGCATAAAGTTTCTGAAAGAGGTATTGAAGTTGATAAAGCCAAGGTTGATGCTAATGAAAAGATGCCATGTCCCAAGGACATCATAGGTATAAGAAGTTTCCTTGGTCATGCCGGTTTTTATAGGAGGTTCATTACGGACTTCTCAAAAATCTCTCGGCCTCTGAGTAATTTATTACAAAAAGATATACCATTTGTCTTTGATGAAGATTGCGTAGAAGCATTTGAAATACTTAAGAAATCATTGATCTCTGCACCCATTGTTCAGCCACCTGATTGGAATTCACCCTTCGAAATTATGTGTGATGCTAGTGATTATGTGATACGTCTCCGTCGTATCTATAATTTTTGATTGTTCCATGCCAATATTATTCAACTTTCATATACTTTTTGGCAACTTTTTATATTATTTTTGGGACTAACATATTGATCCAGTGCCCAGTGCCAGTTCCTGTCTGTTGCATGTTTTTGGTTTCGCAGAATACCCATATCAAACGGAGTCCAAACGGGATAAAAACGGATGGAGCTTATTTTTGGAAAATATGGAAAATTCGGAAGGAAAATCAACACGAACCAGTGCCCGAGGTGGTCATGAGGCAGGGCCCCCCCTTAGGGCACGCCCCTACCCTCGTGAGCCCACCATAAGGCGGTTGACGCTCTTCTTTTGCCGCAAGAAAGCTAATATTCAGAAAAAAATCACGGCGAAGGTTTCAGGCCAATCGGAGTGACGAATCTCCATATATACATGAAACGGTGAAACAGAGCCAGAACAGAACGCAGAACCAGAGAGAGACAGAGAGATAGATCCAATCTCGGAGGGGCTCTCGCCCCTCCCACGCCATGGGAGCCAAGGACCAGAGGGGAAACCCTTCTCCCATCTAGGGAGGAGGTCAAGTAAGAAGAAGAAGGAGGGGGGCTCTCTCCCCCTCGCTTCCGGTGGCGCCGGAGTGCCACCGGGGGCCATCATCATCACCGCCATCTTCACCAACAACTTCACCACCATCATCACCAACTCTTCCACCCTCTATGCAGTGGTGTAACCTCTCTCTTACCCGCTGTAATCTCTACTTAAACATGGTGCTCAATGCTATATATTATTTCCCAATGATGTATGGCTATCCTATGATGTTTGAGTAGATCTGTTTTGTCCTAATGGCTATTTGATGATCGTGATTGGTTTGAGTTGTATGTTTTATTATTGGTGCTGTCCTATGGTGCTCTCCATGTCGTGCAAGCGTGAGGGATTCCCGATGTAGGGTTTGCAATATGCTTATGATTTGCTTATGGTGGGTGGCGTGTGTGACAGAAGCACAGACCCGAGTAAGTAGGTTGTTTGCGTATGGGATAAAGGGGACTTGATGCTTTAATGCTATGGTTGTGTTTTACCTTAATGAATCTTTAGTAGTTACGGATGCTTGCTAGAGTTCCAATCATAAGTGCATATGATCCAAGTAGAGAAAGTATGTTAGCTTATGCCTCTCCCTCAAATAAAATTGCAATAATGATTACCGGTCTAGTTATCGTTTGCCTAGGGACAAATAACTTTCTTGTTGACAAATGCTCTTTACTAAAGCTAATTTAGTTGTGTCTTTATCTTAGCAGCCCCTAGTCTTTATTTTCGTGCTCTTTACTTTCTTGCAAGCTTACCCGAAAACACCTACAAAGTACTTCTAGTTTCATACTTGTTTCCGGTAAGGCGAACGTCAAGTGTGCGTAGAGTTGTATCGATGGTCGATAGAACTTGAGGGAATATTTGTTCTACCTTTAGATCCTCGTTGGGTTTGACACTCTTACTTATCTAAAGAGGCTACAATTGATCCCCTATACTTGTGGGTTATCAAGACCTTTTTCTGGCGCCGTTGCCGGGGAGCAATAGCGTGTGGTGAATATTCTCGTATGTGCTTGTTTGCTTTATCACTAAGTAATTTTTATTTGCTGTTCTTAGTTGTTTCCTATCTTTAATTATGGGTAGGAAACGCAAAATACCAAAAAAATT
>NC_053024.1:550384074-550395291 GCF_003073215.2 Triticum urartu | reverse complement strand
AGGTTAAAATAAATCAGAAATTTGAAAATAAAAAAAACAAAAAAAAATTCAAAAAGAAAATCAGAAAATTACCTTTAGTACCGGTTGGTGTTATCAACTGGGACTAAAGGTGGACCTCCAGGCAGTGGCCACGTGGAAGGCCTTTAGTCCCGGTTCTGGTTTGAACCGGGACTAAAGGGTCAGGGCATTAGTACCGACCCTTTAGTCCCGGTTCAAGAACCGGGACTAAAGGCCCTTATGAACCGGGACTGCAGGCCCTTTTTCTACTAGTGTGTGCCAAAAAAAGAAAGGAAAAAAAAAAGCACTCAATGCTCTCATGTGAGTATGTGACGCTGGCGGGGGGTGAGAGATTGCCTGCTGTTCATTGCACTGACACGGCGTCAAGAGCACCATGTGGACCAACTCATCATTTGGATGCTTGCCAATACTAAATTTGGAAGGAATCATTGGTATTAGGTGTAGATAAAAATACAATCTCAAACATATGCTTACTTGCCGATTCCATGTCCCATCTTGGTCCAGATCTCCATCGCATTTTCCTTGGCATAATATGGCTAAGCATGCGATGCAGTAAGTGTTACGCTCTTCTTCTCTATGCATGGATCCCCGATAATAAGCTTAAACGCTTTCACAAGCATATAAATGAAAGAACAGCAACGCCGTTTTATTCGAGCTCAAAGGAAAAGTTGGTCCATAAACAAGACAAGACACTATTTGGTAGACATTTGCAGCTTCATAGTGAAGATTAATGACAAGAGGATCCTAATTTGAAGAGCGCGATGCCGGCCGTTGGCGCTTCTGCGGTGGTTATGGGTCTGGCTTGACCAGTCGGTGGAGGTGCTCAGTGAGAAGCCAGAGGATGGTTATGAGCTCACCTCCACTGCTAAGCTTCTTGGCATGGGACTCCCTGCTGCACCTGTTTGCAGCATACACCATGAAATCCATCCACACCAAGGAGAGAACCCGCATCGAGCAGCACTTGCGCTCCGCATTCTCATCATTAGCAGCCAGGGCTTCTGCAACACGGACTGCATAAGAGATACGAGGAACTTTAGTGTAGTCACGTGGCTTCTCGTCTAGACCCAGTACCACCATCTCGGCAAGCTGCCAAGCTCCGTTCTCTCCCGGCGACTAGAGTGGGAATTAGGGTCATCATACAGTCGGAGCAAGTTGCTGCAGCTGGGAGCTGGGCGTTGGTCGTCTTTTTCACACCATGTGTCAACTGGATTCTCGCAGGTTCGCCGGTACAATCTGCTCTGAGCAAGGCCTGGCAGCATGTCCGGGCGTTCCACCAAAAGGAACATCAAGCAGTTGGACAACAACATGATGTCCTCCTCACTGGCACAGAGTGCTTCGCTTTCCATGGCCATGGCCTTGGCTTTCTTCCCACTCTCGCGGAGGAGGAAGAGGTCGGTGGCGATGTGCCAGATGATGATGCCCTCTTGAAACTCAACACCTAGTCTGTCTTGCAGATCCTTGTACAGGTTACAAGTGCTGAGTGCCTCCTCGCCCCATTTCCCCCTGACAATGCCCTGTGTGCTCACTTTCCCATCCCGGGCCAATTCCTCTATGTGCAACATCGACTTCTGCTTCAGGTCCTCTGGAAACTTGATGGTCCACGAGTGAAGCTCCCTGTCCCACCACTCCTCGGCTCCCAGCATGTTGGCAAATTTACCCAGCAGAGGCCTGTTCCTTCTGCTGGGACGACTGCACAAGTGCAACATGTTATACTGCCCCACAGTGCCAGACCACCTCCTTGCTGACCTCAAGAATCTATCAAGTCTCATGAACTTTATGAGCCGGTGAAGAGATACAGTCCAACGACGAAGACGATCCCATCTCCCTGCACAGAGAACTGCATGTTGAAGCCAATGCCATCTTGTACCGCACAAGAAGGGTAGTGTCCAACTCGACCCAAGTGCAATCAGCAGTGATCTTATCTCCAGGACTAAGGCACCACCCAGTAAGATGTAGGTGATGGTAACATCCACTCTGCTGTGACCATCTTTCCCACCGAACTGGAACAGCAAGAGCGCAGCTGCGATGGCAGCAGGTGCGACTATGCAGACGCAGTAGCCAAATGAAGTGTGGACTACGGCTGCCTTGGTGTAGAGGATGTCGTACATCAAGGAAAGCTCCAACTCCATCACCAAATACCTATCTTCATATGTGAGCTGCTCAAGTACATTGATCTCACGGTTGTCTTCATCCCTGTCGCTCGACGAATCGACTATTGCGTGCTTGCATATGTGGAACAGGGAGTGTGCATGCCGCATGAAGAATTCTTCTTCTTCGACATTGCCCTTGGGTCCCCCTTGTGGGGGTCTATCGTCGAGGTAGAAATGGCATCTGGCCCGTGTGGTTCCTTCTTGAGGGAGCTCCGGATGCTGTCCATGTTGCTGCACTTGAGCGCCCATGTTCTCTCCCCGTACTTGAGAACACCGACGACAAACATCAAGATGACCGCAAGCAGGAACATGTCCTCGGTGCCGATGTAATGCTTGTAGAGGACGTAGACAGTGCTTAGCACCTGCAAACTGAGAGTGAGCAGGTGTCTGCAGCCAGAGTCTGTTGTTCTCGAGTAAGTAGGTGGTGATGTTGTCCGGGCCACCAAGATGCAGCAACAGGAACGGCGCCCAGAACGCGACGAGACGATGCTCGCGGGACGCGGCACCGTCGAAAGAGAGGTGACCAAGAGCATATATTGCAGTGGCATCAGCCAGCTGGTAAGCCAGCCAGAGGATGAACCTGAACAAACGGCAGGATGCTTCACTCCGCCGGATCCCAGGTAGCAAGACGAGGGTAACCTGAAGAGTGAGGCTCACCAGCACCAGAGTCTGAACCGCCCATGCGTTCTAGAAGTCTATAGGCCCTCGAGCCATTGTTCTTGTCCTGCATGCACTGTGTTAAATGAAGTTTCACCAGAGGATGAGTGTATCTTTTTCATCAAGCATAATGATGTAGCTAATTAAGGCAGATAAACTCATATCGGATCGATAAAAAATTCACAAGCGATGGTGTATACATACCGGGTTTTTTTTTTTGAGAAATCTCGCTCGCTTTATTGATTCAAAACAATGTTCATAGGTAAACGGTGTGGGTCATGAGGAGAGCCCAACCAAATATGCCTACCTATATCTAAATTACAAGCGAATTTAGCAAGATTATGAGCCTCGAAGTTATTATTCCTTCGCTCAAAAACAAAAGAGCAAGAAGAGAAACTAGCTCTACGGTCTATTATTTCATGTATCGGGTAACCAGGGCCGTCCAGGGGCCTGTGCGGGCTGTGCGACCGCACAGGGCACCCAAATTCCAAGGGCCCCCGATTTTGGGCCAGCATCTAGTAGTATATTCTTTGTTTTGGGCCCTGTTTTCACAGCAAGAACAGAATTAGGCCTATGCACTCTGGACTCCCGAAATGAGGCTTTCCCTTAGTGCCGATCCACACACCCTGCCGGTTGATAGATAAATCTATCTCGAGCTCTGCTAAAAAACAAGCAACTATCCATCTAGCTCCGCGCGATCTGCTCGGGTAAGGAAAAGGCCCTCACGGAGATGAACTGACTCCAGTACGGCGCCGTCCGGAGGGTAGCGGCGTTGCCGGAGAAACGACCCACAGCCCTGCCGGCATGGATAATTCTTTCCACCATTCTGTTGGCCGCCGGTGGCCGAGAAAAGGTGAGGGCATCACCGATCTATCCACAAGGTGCGCTCAAACTAAATCCCTAATTAATTTAGACTATTTTGTCCTCACGGAGATGAACCGATTGAGGTGCTCAAACTAAATAACCGATCTGAATAATTATATGAGACGGTTCATAATCCAGTTTTTCTAGGGAATATATGGGTGTGCATATGCATCAATCCAGTTTTTCTAGGGAATATAAATAATAGGCTTGTTGATTAAGTTGTCACACACCAAGATTTCCAAGCTAGTTGCTCGTTCAAAATTCAGGGTTCAATCCCTTTTTTTCATTTTGTTACCTTGGTAGACCTTTAACTCATGGAGTGTTTGAACTCGTTCATATTTCTTTTGTAAACAAATCATCTATTCTAAAAATTCTAGGGCCTCATTTCGGGTTCTGCACCAGGGCCCCGAATTCCTGGAGATGGCCCTGCGGGTAACAGCAAAACCGCAGCTAGCACCCCAGGTTCAATCAGGCTCAGGCAAGTGCGCAGCCAGCAATTGGAACACAAAGTGCAGAGGACACTCGGTACTGCCTGCCACTATCAGGCTCTCAGCAAGGTGGCGAACTAGTGAAACATGAGACTAGGAAGAAGTAGGCGAGCCATACCATATGCCACTATCATCAAATAATTGTCATTGGCATTTTTTATCGTTGGGACAGATGAAGGTACACTGGCAACCAACCATACTAGTGTGCAATGTTTATGGTTCCATCCAATCAATCAACGCTTTGTGCCAAAAACACAAAGAAATCAATCAACTGTCTCATGCGATCAATGAGGTGGATGCCATGGCACTACAAACTGGCCGGCACGCCAAGTCCAGACCTTACCAGGCAGGCTCTTTTTTGTTTTCGAAACGACAACCAATGGAACTATGGAGGCTGTGGCCATGGTTGCAGATTTGATCTAGGTTCAGAGTAGCTAACTAGATCGGCCCAGTGTACCTTCATCTGCCAGGACGGCGTAAATATTTTGCGAAATACCCAGCCCTGGAGGCGGAACTCATCGCGGTGGCAATGGTATGGCATGGCTGGCGGCGACGGCCTTTGGGGCAGCGGCGATTTCCTGACACGGTGACGCAACGCTCGCTCGCGCGCACTCCGTGCCGCCGCCAACCGCCGACTGGCCGGCAGGTCGTGGCGGGAGGATCATGGACTGAAGCAGGGGCCATGCTGATACGGAGAGGAGATTTAGGGATTTGGGTAAGCCAGATAATTGATTGGAGATTTCCCTGCTGGCGACAATCTCATTTGAACCACAAATCTCTCCCGTTTCACCAAGAAAATTGTAATAAAAATAGGAATCCGTTCCTATCTTTTTTTTATACTAGCAAATAAGCCCATGCGTTGCGATGGGTGAAAAACAAACACTTCCTAATCTAATAACCATGAATCCAAACTTCAATAGGTCCATGTCCTTTATTTCAACACATGGCATCCCATGTTTCTATTTATCTTTCTTCCCACTCTCATGACGCTAGCCTCAATGTTGACATCAACACAATACGTTTGAATGTTGTCAATCTTAAGTCGTCTCCTTCTCGGCATACGATGCAAATGAGCCCGTGCGTTGCAACGGGTGAAAAAACACTCACTAATCTAATAACCATGAATTCATAGGTCCGTGTCCTTTATTTCAACACATGGCATCCCATCTGTGTTTCTGTTTATCCTTCTTCCCACTCTCGTCGACGCTGGCCTCAGTGTTCACACCATCACAACACGTTTGAATGTTGTCAATCCTAAGACGTCTCCCTTTTGGCATAGGATGATAAATCTATTTTTCTGTGAAGTTTTGACGAGGCGTGCATGCATGGTTATCGATACTGTTTTTTCCCATCCTAGTTTTGCCGAAATGTTTATTTTCAATTCGGAGCGGCACCGATACGAAGGAAAGACTGATCATGCACTATTGATTAAGGTTTAATTGTAAATAGCATTTTTTTAAATGGTTAACAATTAAAAATAATATCATACTCAGATTCTACATATTTTTCTAATCAAATTTCATATATAACATGTTAAATTTGGAGTTAGGGTTAAAAAACTATGAATTTTTAAAAAAATTGATTATTATGTACTATACGGGTTTATTACAAAAACTTAAGGGGGTTTTTCTACAAAATATCATGATGGACTAAGAATACCTATTTCTTTTATTAGTAGGTAGTATAGATAGCACATATGCCCGTGCATTGCAACGGGAGAAAAACACATCGTGCATTCGAACTTAAGCAAATATCCACTCTAAAGTCCAGTCAACTGCTCGTTTAACTAAAAGTATACACTTGGATTTCAAATGTTGCAATTTTATTGATTATTTTATCTAGTTGGATTAAAGATAAAATCAATCATCACATGTCTAGATTAAACAACTTATTAATATGGCATTGTGAACATTGATATTATTTTTATAAATTTGGTCAAAGTAGAGATACTTTGACTTTAGACAAAACTTATATGCAGATTAAAAAGAACTGGAGGGAGTAGCTAGCAAAAGATGAAGATATACTTGTTTGGCGTCCTTGACAACCTTATGCCATCAGAGGCGGGGAAGCATTAACGAATACACCTACCTCACACTAACCAATTGTTTTGAGAACATTGATATTATTTTTATAAATTTGGTCAAAGTAGAGATACTTTGACTTTAGACAAAACTTATATGCAGATTAAAAAGAACTGGAGGGAGTAGCTAGCAAAAGATGAAGATATACTTGTTTGGCGTCCTTGACAACCTTATGCCATCAGAGGCGGGGAAGCATTAACGAATACACCTACCTCACACTAACCAATTGTTTTGTGTAATAATCCGGAAGCAAGAGTCCCTAGGCAATTATTTCATATGCATATAAAAGTGAATGGCTCAAAACAGTTCTAAGCAAGTCCTATAAACGCCCATATCTGTCAAATTAGCCTCTGTTAGCGTTTCAACCAGGACGTAAATAGTTAACAAAAGGGATTATATTTTTCCATGACAGTGAACATAACTGTCTATGCTCTCTATTTGCCCTTTCCACTTTTCTTCAGGTTTTCATCAATACCTTCTGAGATCAAAGAATCTGAACAATTGCTATCTTCTAATGCATCTTAAGAAGTACCAGACTCCTATGTATGCAACATATGGGACGCTCCTGGAACGACTCTTTCTACATATCGATGCAAAGATAGAAATCGAGCGTATTTACGAAAAGTAATAATACCCCTGTACTTTGGGAGCTCCAACACCAACGACAAAAGCTTGCCATATTCCCGCAAAAAAAAGCTTGCCACACCTCTTACAAAAAAAGAAGAAAGGGTGTAGGGAATGAGATGCGTAAATTAGAAACAGGCTGTACCTCTCCTCACAAAAGACATTGGCAGTCCACCATGATAGAAAACTAATTCTTCCGTCAAAAAATAAATTTCTTGCTTGCCCGTGTTACCAATTTCAGCATTTGGGAAAGGTGTGACAACACCCGGGAGTCCCGGCACCCTGTAATCCCGTCCATCCAGCGGTATGACGATTTGTGCCAGCCACTGTACAACTGCAGACATTTTGCAGCGTCAGAGTAATTAGGCCAGCTATTTTAAGGGGACACAGAGCCATGCGAGGAGGCTGTAGCATGCAGAAAAAGGTCAGGCAGGTCTAGGACTGGCAGGAATCCCGGGCGGTCCACGTGATGTCTGAAATGACAGCAGGGGAGAGAGGAGAGAGATATGAGAGAGAATGAGATTTTATTAGGTGATGTACATGAGAGACAGTAGTAGAAAAGGAGGAGGAGAGAGAGAGAGCGTGCACATTTCTTCCTTCAAAAAGTGTTCCGGGCTTGATAGAGAAAGGAAGAAGGTGAGAGAGACTGGACGTGGGAGACTTGAGAGAGAGAAAAAAGTAGTAAGAAGAGAGAGAGAGTGGTCGCAAGAGGCTTGAGAGAGAAGGGAAGAATAAGAGAGAGAGAGTGACGGTGAGAGGCTTGAGAGAGAGAAAGGAAGAATAAGAAGAGAGAGAGTGTCAGTGAGAGGCTTGAGAGAGAGAAATGAAGATAAAGCAGAGGGAGAGCAGTGTTTATGAGACACGTGGAGGGAGAGAGAACCTGCTTCTCGGCATGCAGAAGTACTAGTCAGTGCCGGGCACATAGTTGTCCAAAATGTGCGGCCCGCACAGGGTCCATAAATTCTGGGGGCCCCAAATTTTTACATAGGCCTATGTATAGCTGCTCCTGGGCGTTGGGCCACGCATGGCGCTGGACTGCTATCGCGTCCACGTGAGTAGAGGCGTCGATCGTCCGCAGGCCGCTGCTCCATCCGAAACGAGATCGTCGGATCTATCGCAAAAGCCACTCGCGTCGCTACAGCCTTCAGGAATCCTGCCGCTGGCGACGGGCGACGGGCGACGGGCGACACGGCGAGTCAGCAACAGCTCCTCTCCCTTCGTCAAAACAAAATCAATCTCATCCAAACTCCGTAGCGCCGCATTTCCTCTTACTATGCAAATTCAGTTTATGTGCTACTGGAATCTTGTTGATGACGTACGAATAGCTCCGTGATTCAGTATTGTTAATTGTTGTCCAAAATTCATTCCCCTTGCTACGAAAATTCAGTTTATGTGCTGTCCAAATTTCAGTATTTTGTTGTACAAAATTTCAGTTTATGTGCTGTCCAAATTTCAGTGTTTTGTTGTTCAAAAATTCAGTGTTGGTGTTATCCAAATTTCAGTGCATAGGCTGTCTAAATTTTAGTTTATATGCTGTCCAAATTTTCAGTGTACTTCCCCTTCTATTTTAATGCCGTTTATCAAATGGTTTGATGCCTTTCATCAAGTGATTCAGTGCTTCAAGGTTGGCTTTAACCCTCTGTTCTCTTATGTTTTCCTAGGCACCATTGAGCTTGCCTTGTTGCAAGGATGAATCTGCTGATCTCGTAATCAATGGAACAAAAGGTACTGAGTATTTACTATTTATACTGAAATACTAATATTTTTTGTGGATTACTAAAATACTACTATATACGATTTGGGAAAAATAATCTGATCTCTCATTTAGCTTAGATTTTTTTCTTTGTGGCTCCGCCCTCAAAAGATAGGCCCCATTTTGAAGCTTGGCACAGGCCTCAGATATTGCCGGCCCGGCCTGGTACTAGTGCAGCCGGCTCTAGAAAAACATTTCTTCTCTGCTCGATCACTGTATGCATGCTCTGCTAAACAAAACGTTGCTACAGTGCTTGCTACATATCCCTAGATTCTGTTTCTGGACGTGCGGTGGCGATAAAGGGGTGCCTGGGCACCCGGGTACTAAAACTCCAATCTCTTCAGCATTTACATCACCTGAATGCACCTCTTCTGGGGACAACCTTATCTGCATCATAACTCGTCATCTAAGTCCCCAAATCTGTTACTAACTCATTTAGCAATCGTATAGATACAAGTCCATCCAATTAGTTTGCAAGCAATCTTGGTTGGTGTAGTAGCAAGGGCAAGGGACAGACGGGACAGCTTCACCAAAGAGCGTTGCATCTTGGCATTGATGGAAGATTTGGGCAGCAGGAGGGATGCGCTGTTGCCGTTGGCTGCTAGATGGAATGGCCGCAGGGCGTAGCTGGTGGGATGCGCTGCTGTCGTCGCCTGGTAGTCCTAGGATGCAACGGCCTCGGCTGTACGTAGCAGTCTGCAGGTGAGATGTGTTGCCGCTGCCGTAGTTGCCTGCTAGTTGCAATGGCCATGGGGTGTGCGCCGCCATCTCGATGGACAGAGTAGTTGGTATGTAACGGCGGCTATGGCGGAGGTATAATTATAGGAAATTATATAGCGAGGAGGCGGAGGTGACGACGGTTGCGAACTCTGCCTAACGCATCGAGGAGATCCCTCGGGTCGGGGAGCACACAGATGGTTCGCGGAAGTCAATTGCTGCCGCACCTGGCCAGTGCCTCCTGCAGTGCTAGCTAGATTGCAGATGCGTGTGCTAGCCATGGCCTCCTGGATTGGGTCGATAGCTATCGCTGGCATGTACGTGCTTCATGACGCCGCTGATTTTAGACACAGTCGATCCCGATTTTAGAGCAACGACGACGGATTAGCAGGCACTGTTTGATCGTGGGGGCAGCAGTGGACGGTATAAATAAAGAGGAGAGGAGAGGAGGAGAGATTGATCATGAGACGACATACGAAAACCGGGCTTGAAACCTGCAGCAGTCCAGATGACGGACGAAGAAAGGTTTTACCCAGCATGTCACTGCGGGTTGAATTACCAGAAAACAAAAGGATTTTTTTATAAAAACGCCACGACGGTGAATCCGGAGACTCAATCCGTACTTTATTATTATTTATTATTAGGAAAAGATATATCCTGATCTGAACTCATGCTCAGATTAAATTTCCTGTCACCCATCTGCTTACTGGTTTCACTCACTTTTTTCGAAAAAATTGCATGAATGGTCCTTTGACTTGTGAACACATAACTTAAAAAGGCTTGTACTCCCTCGGTTCCCTAATATAAGACATTTTACAGGAAATACACACTGGTTCCTGGTTGTATATGCACCCTATATGGGGATTTTTTTAATATTTTAATAAAAAGTCAAAATAGGTAAGAACTATTTTGACAAAACACTTGACTTACTTTTGCACTGATATATAAATCTCGACAAAAAAAAACAAAAGTTGACCTCACAGCAAAAAAGACAAAATTTATTTGTTATTATATGTCACTATTCACACTAATTTAGCCAAAAATTTGTCTTTTTGAAAAGAAGTCAAAAGAATATATTTTTTTGTGGATTTTATTTCTCACGAGTACAATAGAAGGTCAAGTTTATTTCAAAAAAAAAAATTCAGAAATTTTTGACTTTTTGTTGTATTACTATTTTTTTTCCCATATAGGGTGCATATGTCCCCATAGACCAAAAATTCCCCTCCGACATTTTACCTATTTCAACATATTGACTACATACATACTAAAATGATGAATATACATACTAAAATGTATCTAGATACATATGAATCAAGAAAAAAGCTAAAAGGTCGTCATATATCAAAGAGCGGAGGGTTGAAAACACTACAATAAGATACTTATACATGAAAATATGTTACAAATATTCCTCTCAAAATAAATATGTTACAAATACGGTCATGTATATGGTCCTGTCTACGGTAGAGGACTGCCGTGTCGCCGCGTGGCTTCTCCTTTTTGCAGAAAGGACCGTCACTTTGCCAGGAATCAACCCGCACCCCGTGCCTTCAAGTCCACTGGGGGTCCCATATGTCAGGGTAAATCCACTACGAAAAACAATGGTCCTCACTCTCTCGCTCATGTCACTCTCCCTCGTGCCACCTTCGCCCCACTGTTGCTCACCGCCGTCATCGCCGATCCGCTTGTGCCATGGTGTCCTGGAATGACGTCAGGACCGGTGACGACTCCATGGAGGAGTTTGATTCAAATGTAAGCCACATATCTGTTCTGTCTAGTAGGCTAGTGTTAGGGTTCTTGCCGTTGATTTGTTTTTTTCTTTGACTTGCTACATTTGATTTGAACTGAATACACCCCCCCCCCCCCCC
>NC_053024.1:550368424-550383074 GCF_003073215.2 Triticum urartu | reverse complement strand
TAAAAATAATAATACTTCAAGCATACTAACTAAGCAATCATGTCTTCTCAAAATAACATGGCTAAAGAAAGCTATCCCTACAAAATCATATAGTCTGGCTATGCTCCATCTTCACCACACAAAGTATTTAAATCATGCACAACCCCGATGACAAGCCAAGCAATTGTTTCATATTTTTGATGTTCTCGAACTTTTTCAATCTTCACGAAATACATGAGCGTGAGCCATGGATATAGCACTATAGGTGGAATAGAATGGTGGTTGTGGAGAAGACAAAAAGGAGAAGATAGTCTCACATCAACTAGGCGTATCAACGGCCTATGGAGATGCCCATTGCTACCTCTTTTAGCACTGCGTTGGTTTTCCCCGAAGAGGAAGGGATGATGCAGCAAAGTAGCATAAGTATTTCCCTCAGTTTTTGAGAACCAAGGTATCAATCCAGTAGGAGGCTACGCGCGAGTCCCTCGCACCTACACAAAACAAATAAATCCTCGTAACCAACTCAAATAGGGGTTGTCAATCCCTATAGGGCCACTTACAAAGTAAATAACAAAGCAAATAAAGGCATTAGTACCAGTTCATGGCACGAACCGGTACTAAAGGTCCCATTTTCAAACTCCCCCCCTGTGGACCGCCTTTTCAGTTTTAGAAAAAACAAAAGAAAATGATGGAAATGTCAAAAAAAATAAAATAAAATAAGTTTCCCATGTGATATGTGGTCTAGTTGTTGTGAAAATTTACAAATATGAATTTCGACTTTATTTACAAAATCTCTCTGGAATTTGTAAAATGGGCATAACTTTTGCATACGAACTCGGATTAAAAAGTTTTTATATGAAAAATCATCTACTCGAAACGTTACATCCGATGGAGACCGCCTACGGCCTGCTTGCAAATTTGTAGAATCCTCAAATTCCAAAAGGAAAAAAAGTTATGCTCAAATTTCAGTTTTTTTAAATTTTCATTAAATCTGGTCAAACTATGGTCAAACCACTTATTCAAGAGGTATTAGTGTTACTAAATAATTATTCAAGATATTAGTGTTATTAAATAATTATTTCAGTTTTTTGAATTTTGGTCAAATCTGGTCAAACTATGGTCAAACAATGGTCAAACTACTTATTCAAGAAATATTAGTGTTACTAAAAAATTATTGTTTTTTAGAACAATAGTTTCAAACTCAAACAGTGAAATGTGTGACTTCATGCTCAAGCTAAACTCCTGAGGGTTAATAGGATTGACATCTTACTATTGTCAGGAAAACAACGAGTGCAGACTTGGAAACAAGGGAGAATAGAACCCGGAAGTTAAGCATGCTCAGGCTGGGGGAGTGGGAGGATGGGTGACCGTCCGGGAAGTTAGATGATTTGGAATGATGAGGGGTGATTAGAGATTAAATTGAGCAGTGATGAGGGGTGATTAGAGATTAGAGGTTAAAATAATTCAGAAATTTGAAAATAAAAAAATTTCAAAAAAAATTACAAAAAAAAATTTCAAAAAAAAATTTCAAAAAAAATTTCAAAAAAAAATCAGAAAATTTCCTTTAGTACCGGTTGGTGTTACCAACCGGGACTAAAGGTGGACCGGCCACATGGAGGGCCTTTAGTCCCGGTTCTGGTTTGAACTGGGACTAAAGGGTTAGGGCATTAGTACCGACCCTTTAGTCCCGGTTCAAGAACCGGGACTAAAGGCCCTTAAGGACCGGGACTAAAGGCCCCTTTTCTACTAGTGGAAGTCATCACAATAATCATCATAGATAGAAACTTTGTTCTCATAATCAATTGGAACCTCTTCCGAAATAGTGGAATCATTACTAAATAAAGGCATGACCTCTCCAAATCCACTTTCATCAATATAATCATAAATAGGAGGCATGCTTTCATCATAATAAATTTGCTCATCAAAACTTGGGGGACAAAAAATATCATCTTCATCAAACATAGCTTCCCCAAGCTTGTGGCTTTTCATATCATTAGCATCATGGATATTCAAGCAATTCATACTAACAACATTGCAATCATGCTCATCATTCAAATATTTAGTGCCAAACATTCTAATGCATTCTTCTTCTAACACTTGAGCACAACTATCGGAATCCTTATTTCCATGATAGATATTAAAAATATGAAGCATATGAGGTACCCTCAATTTCATATTTTTTGTAGTTTTCTTTTATAAACTAAACTAGTGATAAAACAAGAAAAAAAGATTCGATTGCAAGATCTAAAGATATACCTTCAAGCACTCACCTCCCCGGCAACGGCGCCAGAAAAGAGCCTGATGTCTACTACACAACCTTCTTCTTTTGGACGTTGTTGGCCCTCCAAGTGCAGAGGTTTGTAGGACAGTAGCAAATTTCCCTCAAGTGGATGACCTAAGGTTTATCAATCTGTAGGAGGCGTAGGATGAAGATGGTCTCTCTCAAGCAACCCTGCAACCAAATAACAAAGAGTCTCTTGTGTCCCCAACACACCCAATACAATGGTAAATTGTATAGGTGCACTAGTCCGGCGAAGAGATTGAGATACAAGTGCAATATGGATAGTAGATAATGGTTTTTGTAATCTAAAAATATAAAAACAGCAAGGTAACTAATAATAAAAGTGAGCGTAAATGGTATTGCAATGTGTTGAAACAAGGCCTAGGGTTCGTACTTTCACTAGTGCAAGTTCCCTCAACAATAATAACATAACTGGATCACATAACTACCCCTCAACATGCAACAAAGAGTCACTCCAAAGTCACTAATAGCGGAGCACAAATGAAGAGATTATGGTAGGGTACGAAACCACCTCAAAGTTATTCTTTCCAATCAATCTATTGGGCTATTCCTATAAGTGTCACAAATAGCCCTAGAGTTCGTACTAGAATAACACCTTAAGACACAAATCAACAAAAACCCTATTTTCACCTAGATAATCTGATGTCACCTCAAGTATCCGTGGGTATGATTATACGATATGCATCACACAATCTCAGATTCATCTATTCAACCAACACATAGAACCTCAAAGAGTGCCCCAAAGTTTCTACCGTAGAGTCAAGACGAAAACGTGTGCCAACCCCTATGCATAGGTTCATGGGCAGAACCCGCAAGTTGATCACCAAAACATACATTTAGTGGATCAAGAGAATACCCCATTGTCACCACAGGTATCCCACGCAAGACATACATCAAGTGTTCTCAAATCCTTAAAGACTCAATCCGATACGATAACTTTAAAGGGAAAACTCAATCCATTACAAGAAAGTAGAGGGGGATAAACATCATAAGATCCAACTATAATAGCAAAGCTCGCGATACATCAAGATCGTACCATCTCAAGAACACGAGAGAGAGAGAGAGAGATCAAACACATAGCTACTGGTACATACCCTCAGCCCCGAGGGAGAACTACTCCCTCCTCGTCATGGAGAGCATCGGGATGATGAAGATGGCCACCGGAGAGGGATTCCCCCTCCGGCAGGGTGCCGGAACGGGTCTAGATTGGTTTTCAGTGGCTACGGGGGCTTCTGACGGCGGAACTCCCGATCTATTGTGCTCCCCGAAGTTTTTAGGGTATATGGATATATATGGGAGGAAGAAGTACGTCCGTGGACCTCCGGGCTGTCCACGAGGCAGGGGGGCACGCCCAGGGGGTGGGCGCACCCCCACCCTCGTGGGCAGCCCGGGACTCTCCTGGTCCATCTCCGATACTCCGTGGGCTTCTTCTGGTCCAAAAATAAGTTCCATGAAGTTTCAGGTCAATTGGACTCCATTTGATTTTCCTTTTCTGCGATACTCTAACACAAGGAAAAAAACAGAAACTGGCACTGGGCTCTAGGTTAATAGGTTAGCCCCAAAAATCATATAAAATAGCATATAAATGCATATAAATGCATATAAAATATCCAAGGTTGATAATATAATAGCATGGAACAATCAAAAATTATAGATACGTTGGAGACGTATCATGCGTGCCGATTCAAAATATGAGCTCCACTTAACTTGTAGTATTGTTTGTGCACTTTGCGATGACATGCCTCATTAAACTGGACATGCATCATACTTCATTGTGCATCATGCCATGTTTATGTGATGGTTATTTACCATGTTGTTTGCTTCTTTTCGGTTGTGCTTCTTCTTGATAGTTCCGGCCACGTTGCGATTGTGAGGATCCGCTCGACTACGTTGGTTCGTCAACTTCATGGACTCGTTCTTCTTCCTAGCGGGAATTTTAGGCAAGATGACCGTCACCTTGGATCTCACTACTATCTTTGCTATGCTAGTTGTCTCGATGCTATCGCTATGTCGCGCTACCTACCACTTGTTTATCAAGCCTCCCAAATTGCCATGATAAGCCTCTAACCTTTTTTCACCATCCCAGCAAACCGTTGTTTGGCTATGTCACCGCTTTGCTCAGCCCCTCTTATAGCGTTGCTAGTTGCAGGTGCAATTGCAGGTTGTTCCATGTTGGGACATGGATACCATGGATATCTTTGGATATCATAATATTTATTATTTAGTTAATGCACATATATAGTTGGTAATGGGTGGAAGGCTCGGCCTTTTGCCTGGTGTTTTGTTCCACTCATGTCACCCTAGTTTCCATCATACTGGTGTTATGTTCCTTGATTTTGCCTCCCTAACACGGTGAGGGTTTATGGTCCCCTCTTGACAGTTCACTTTGAATAAAACTCTTCCAGCAAGGCCCAACATTGGTTTACCATTTGCTCAACTTAATAACTAAACCTAATATTAAATTTGACGCATAGGGAGTTAGCGCTACCCAAGGTTCGTTATTCAACCTAATACAGAGGGCCAGTGCTGATGGTGTTGGTCCCAAACTAGAGCACCGTGCGGTGCCGCCTCTTGGCAACTTGGGGTATCTGGTACCTGTACGATTCGCTCATCCGGTCATGGCCTGAGACGAGATACGCGCGGCTACTATCAGGGTGTTGGCACGTCAGGAGGTCTTGCTGGATTTGCTCTACCATTGTCGAAATGTCTTGTGCATCAGGGTTCCGAGTCTGATCGGAGGGTCCCGAGATGGAGGATTGTCTCCGCGGATCGTGAGCTTGTCATAGGCTAAGTTGGGACACCCCTGCAGGGTTTAAACTTTCGAGAGCCATGCCCGCAGTTATGTGGCAGATGGGAATTTTTAATATCTGGTTGTAGAGAACTTGACACCAGATTCGATTTAAAATATACCAACTGCGTGTGTAACCGTGACTGTCTCTTTTCGAGTGAGTCAAGAAGAGAACGCGGTGGGGTTATGTATGAATGTAAGTAGTTCAGGATCACTTCTTGATCATTACTAGTTTGCGACCGTTTGCGTAGTTTCTCATCTTACTCTTGTACTCATAAGTTAGACACCATACATTGCTTAGTGCTGCAACAACCTCACCAATTATCATTTTCACACCAATTAAGCTGTGCTAGTCTTGATACCCATGGTAATGGGATTGATGAGTCCTCATGGCTCACAGCTACTACAACAACAATTGTAGGTACAGTTAATGCGATCATCTGACGTGAGAGCGATGCTTGATTGCCTTTGGAGTTCTTCTTCTTCATCGATCAAGGGATTAGGTTCCGGGTCGGGGAGCCTGGGATTAGCAGGATGAATGTCGTTCTTATTTTTGTTTGTTTTCATCCGTATCCGGATCCTGCACTTCTGTATGATGATTGCTATGTATTGATGTATTCATGTTGTGGCTTTAGGTGAGTGTAAGCCTTTATCTTGTATTCTCATCTATTCAGTACATGGTATGTTGTAATGACATCCACCTTGCTATGCGCTCGAAATGCGGTTCTGCCCCAATCATGAGTTCATCTGTGATAGGGATAGAATCACATCTTGGGCGCTATGACAAATCATTGGAATTTAGCTACCATATGTTCAATTTCAATTGTTGCGAAATCTGATAAATGTTCTTCCTGTGGACACTATTTGTTCAATTGAATATTGTGGTGAATTTGCTTTTCGCGTGCCGATTCAAAATGGGATGCTTTTGTTTATTTGTTCAATTGAATATTGTGGTGAATTTGCCTTTTGCGTTGATGTCTACTACACAACCTTCTTCATGTAGATGTTGTTGGGCCTCCAAGTGCGGAGGTTTGTAGGACAGTAGCAAATTTCCCTCAAGTGGATGACCTAAGGTTTATCAATCCGTAGGAGGCGTAGGATGAAGATGGTCTCTCTCAAGCAATCCTGCAACCAAATAACAAAGATTCTCTTGTGTCACCAACACACCCAATATAATGGTAAATTGTATAGGTGCACTAGTTCGGCGAAGAGCTGGTGATACAAGTACAATATGGATAGTGGATAATGGTTTTTGTAATCTGGAAATATAAAAACATCAAGGTATGTAATGATGAAAGTGAGCGTAAACGGTATTGCAATGCGTTGAAACAAGGCCTAGGGTTCATACATTCGCTAGTGCAAGTTCCCTCAACAATAATAACATAATTGGATCACATAACTACCCCTCAACGTGCAACAAAGAGTCACTCCAAAGTCACTAATAGCGGGGAACAACGAAGAGATTATGGTAGGGTACAAAACCACCTCAAAGTCATTCTTTCCAATCAATCTCTTGGGCTATTCCTATAAGTGTCACAAATAGCCCTAGAGTTCATACAAGAATAACACCTTAAGACACAAATCAACCAAAACCCTAATGTCACCTAGATACTCCAATGTCACCTCAAGTATCCGTGTGTATGATTATACGATATGCATCACACAATCTCAGATTCATCTATTCAACCAACACATAGAACCTCAAAGAGTGCCCCAAAGTTTCTACCGGAGAGTCAAGACGAAAACGTGTGCCAACCCCTATGCATAGGTTCATGGGCGGAACCCGCAAGTTGATCACCAAAACATACATCAAGTGGATCAATAGAATAACCCATTGTCACCACAGGTATCCCACGCAAGACATACATCAAGTGTTCTCAAATCCTTAAAGACTCAATTTGATAAGATAACTTCAAAGGGAAAACTCAATCCATTACAAGAGAGTAGAGGGGGAGAAACATCATAAGATCCAACTATAATAGCAAAGCTCACAATACATCAAGATCGTACCATCTCAAGAACACGAGAGAGAGAGAGAGAGATCAAACACATAGCTACTGGTACATACCCTCAGCCCTGAGGGAGAACTACTCCCTCCTCGTCATGGAGAGCACCGGGATGATGAAGATGGCCACCGGAGAGGGATTCCCCCTCCGGCAAGTTGCTGGAACGGGTCTAGATTGGTTTTCGATGGCTACGGAGGCTTTTGACGGCGGAACTCCTGATCTATTGTGCTCCCCGAAGTTTTTAGGGTATATGGATATATATGGGAGGAAGAAGTACGTCGGTGGACCTCTGGGATGTCCACAAGGCAGGGGGCGCACCCAGGGGGTGGGCGCGCCCCCCACACCCACCCTCACGGGAAGCCCGGGACTCTCCTGGTCCATCTCCGATACTCCGTGGGCTTCTTCTTGTCCAAAAATAAGTTCCGTGAAGTTTCAGGTCAATTTGACTCCATTTGATTTTCCTTTTCTGCGATACTCTAAAACAAGGAAAAAACAGAAATTGGCACTTGGCTCTAGGTTAATAGGTTAGTCCCAGAAATCATATAAAATAGCATATGAATACATATAAAACATCCAAGGTTGATAATATAATAGCATGGAACAATAAAAAATTATAGATACGTTGGAGACGTATCAGCATCCCCAAGCTTAATTCCTGCTCGTCCTCGAGTAGGTAACTGATAAAAACAGAAATTTTGTTGTGGAATGCTACCTAACATATTTATCCATGTAGTTCTCTTTATTGTGGCAAAAATATTCAGATCTAAGATTCAAGACAAACGTTTAATATTGACATAAAAATAATAATACTTCAAGCATACTAACTAAGCAATCATGTCTTCTCAAAATAACATGGCTAAAGAAAGCTATCCCTACAAAATCATATAGTCTGGCTATGCTCCATCTTCACCACACAAAGTATTTAAATCATGCACAACCCCGATGACAACCCAAGCAATTGTTTCATACTTTTGATGTTCTCAAACTTTTTCAATCTTCACGAAATACATGAGCGTGAGCCATGGATATAGCACTATAGGTGGAATAGAATGGTGGTTGTGGAGAAGACAAAAAGGAGAAGATAGTCTCACATCAACTAGGCGTATCAACGGCCTATGGAGATACCCATTGCTACCTCTTTTAGCACTGTGTTGGTTTTCCCCGAAGAGGAAGGGATGATGCAGCAAAGTAGCATAAGTATTTCCCTCAGTTTTTGAGAACCAAGGTATCAATCCAGTAGGAGGCTACGCGCGAGTCCCTCGCACCTGCACAAAACAAATAAATCCTCGTAACCAACTCAAATAGGGGTTGTCAATCCCTATAGGGCCACTTACAAGAGTGAGATCTGATAGATATGATAAGATAATATTTTTGGTATTTTTATGATAAAGATGGAAAGTAAAATAAAGGCAAAGTAAATAGCAAAGCAAATAACTAAGTAGTAGGAGATTGATATGATAAAGATAGACCTGGGGGCCATGGGTTTCACTAGTGGCTTCTCTCGAGAGCATAAGTATTCTATGGTGGGTGAACAAATTACTGTTGAGCAATTGACAGAATTGAGCATAGTTATGAGAATATCTAGGTATGATCATGTATATAGGCATCACGTCCGAGACAAGTAGACCGACTCCTGCCTGCATCTACTACTATTACTCCACTCATCGGCCGCTATCCAGCATGCATCTAGAGTATTAAGTAAAAATAGAGTAACGCCTTAAGCAAGATGACATGATGTAGAGGCATAGACTCATGCAATATGAAGAAAACACCATCTTGTTATCCTCGATGGCAACAATACAATACGTGCCTTGCTGCCCTTACTATCACCGGGAAAGGACACCGCAAGATTGAACCCAAAGCTAAGCACTTCTCCCATTGCAAGAAAGATCAATCTAGTAGGCCAAACCAAACTGATAATTCGAAGAGACTTGCAAAGATAACCAATCATACATAAAAGAATTCAGAGAAGATTCAAATATTATTCATAGATAGACTTGATCATAAACCCACAATTCATCGGTCTCAACAAACACACCGCAAAAAGAAGATTACATCGAATAGTTCTCCACAAGAGAGGGGGAGAACATTGTATTGAGATCCAAAAAGAGAGAAGAAGCCATCTAGCTACTAACTATGGACCAGAAGGTCTGAAGTAAACTACTCACACTTCATCGGAGAGGCTATGGTGTTGATGTAGAAGCCCTCCGTGATCGATGCACCCTCCGACGGAGCTCCAGAACAGGCCCCAAGATGGGATCTCGTGGGTACAGAAAGTTGCGGCGGTGGAATTAGGGTTTTGGTTCCATATCTGATCGTTTGGGGGTACGTGGGTATATATAGGAGGAAGACGTACGTCGGTGGACCAACAAGGGGCCCACGAGGGTGGGGGCGCGCCTGGTTGGGTAGGGGGCGCCCCCTACCTCGTGGCGTCCTGTTACGTGCCTTGGCGTAGGGTCCAAGTCTCTTGAGTTGTATTCGATGAGAAAATCACGTTCCCGAAGGTTTCATTCCATTTGAACTCTGTTTGATATTCCTTTTCTTCGAAACCCTAAAACAGGCAAAAAACAAGAATTCTGGGCTGGGCCTCCGGTTAATAGGTTAGTCCCAAAAATAATATAAAATTGGATAATGAAGCCCAATAATGTCCAAAACAGTAGATAATATAGCATGGAGCAATCAAAAATTATAGATACGTTGGAGACGTATCACCCATCAATAGATATCAATGTGAGTGAGTAGGAATTGCCATGCAACGGATGCACTAGAGCTATAAATGTATGAAAGGTCAACAAGAGAAACTAGTGGGTGTACATCCAACTCGCTTGCTCACGAAGACCTAGGGCATTTTGAGGAAGCCCATCATTGGAATATACAAGCCAAGTTCTATAATGAAAGATTCCCACTAGTATATGAAAGTGACAACACAGGGGACTCTCTATCATGAATATCATGCTGCTACTTTGAAGCACAACTATGGTAAAAGGATAGTAGCATTGCCCCTTCTCTCTTTTTCTCTCATTTTTTTATTTTTTTTATTTGGGCCTTTTCTCTTTTTTTATGGCCTCTTTTTTTCTCTTTTTTTATTTTTCGTCCAGAGTCTCATCCCGACTTATGGGGGAATCATAGTCTCCATCATCCTTTCCTCACTGGGACAATGCTCTAATAATGATGATCATCACACTTTTATTTACTTACAACTCAAGAATTACAACTCGATACTTAGAACAAAATATGACTCTATATGAATGCCTCTGGCGGTGTACCGGGATGTGCAATGACTCAAGAGTGACTTGTATGGAAGAATTATGAACAGTGGCTTTGCCACAAATACGATGTCAACTACATGATCATGGAAAGCAATATGACAATGATGAAGCGTGTCATAATAACGGAACGGTGGAAAGTTGCATGGCAATATATCTCGGAATGGATATGGAAATGCCGTAATAGGTAGGTATATATGGTGGCTGTTTTGAGGAAGGTATATGGTGGGTTTATGATACCGGCGAAAGGTGCGCGGTATTAGAGAGGCTAGCAATGGTGGTAGGGTGAGAGTGCGTATAATCCATGGACTCAACATTAGTCATAAATAACTCATATACTTATTGCAAAAATCTATTATTTATCGAAAAAAAGTACTACGCGCATGCTCCTAGGGGGGTAGATTGGTAGGAAAAGACCATCGCTCGTCCCCGGCCGCCACTCATAAGGAAGACAATCAATAAATAAATCATGCTCCGACTTCATCACATAACGATTCACCATACATGCATGTTATGGGAATCACAAACTTCAACACAAGTATTTCTCAAATTCACAACTACTCAACTAGCATGACTCTAATATCACCATCTCCATATCTCAAAACAATCATAAGGAATCAAACTTCTCATAGTATTCAATGCACTTTATATGAAAGTTTTTATTATATCCCTCTTGGATGCCTATCATATTAGGACTAAATTCATAACCAAAGCAAACTACCATGCTGTTCTAAAGACTCTCAAAGTAATATAAGTGAAGCAAGAGAGTTCATCTACTTCTGTAAAATAAAACCACCACCGTACTCTCAAACGATATAAGTGAAGCACTAGAGCAACAACAAACTACTCCGAAAGATATAAATGAAGATCAATGAGTAGTCGAATAATTACGCAACTATGTGAAGACTCTCTAACATTTAAGAATTTCAGATCTTGGTATTTTATTCAAACAGCAAGAAAAAACTAAATAAAATAAAATGACGCTCCAAGCTAAACACATATCATGTGGTAAATAAAAATATAGCTCCAAGTAAAGTTACCGATGAACGAAGACAAAAGAGGGGGTGACTTCTGGGGCATCCCCAAGCTTAGGCTTTTGGTTGTCCTTGAATATTACCTGGGGTGCCTTGGGAATCCCCAAGCTTAGGATCTTGCCATTCCTTATTCCATAGTCCATTGAATCTTTACCCAAAACATGAAAACTTCACAACAAAAAACATAACAGAAAACTCGTAAGCTCCGTTAGCGAAAGAAAACAAAATGCCACTTCAAGGTACTGTAATGAACTCATTCTTTATTTATATTCGTGTTAAACTTACTGTATTCCAACTTCTCTATGGTTTATAAACTCTTTTACTAGCCATAGATTCATTAAAATAAGCAAACAACACACGAAAAACAGAATCTGTCAAAAACAGAACAGTCTGTAGTAATATGTAACAAACGCAAACTTCTGGAACCCCAAAAATTCTAAAATAACTTGCTCGACGTGAGGAATTTATCTATTAATCATGCTAAAAAAGAATTAACTAAATAGAACTCTCCAATAAAAAACGGCAGCAAATCTCGTGAGCGCTAAAGTTTCTGTTTTCTACAGCATGATCGCAAAGACTTTCCCCAAGTCTTCCCAAAGGTTCTACTTGGAAAAAATACTAATTAAACACAAAAAACACAACCAAAACATAGGCTAGATAAATTATTTATTATTAAAGAGGAGCAAAAATCAAGGAATAAAAATAAAATTAGGTTGCCTCCCAACAAGCGCTATCGTTTAACGCCCCTAGCTAGGCATGCTGATTTCAATGATGCTCACATAAAGGATAAGAATTGAAACATAAAGAGAGCATCATGAAGAATATGAATAACACATTTAAGTCTAACCCACTTCCTATGCATAGGGATTTTGTGAGAAAACAACTTATGGGAACAATAATCAACTTGCATAGGAAGGTAAAACAAGCATAACTTCAAAACTTTAAGCACATAGAATGGAAACTTGATATTATTGCAACTCCTATAAGTATATATTCCTCCCTCATAATAATTTTCAGTAGCATCATGAATGAATTCAAGAATATAAAAATCACATAAAGCCTTCGTTTCATGATCTACAAGCATAGAAATTTTATTACTCTCCACATAAGTGAATTTCTTCTCATGAATAATAGTGGGAGCAAACTAAATAAAATAATTATCATGTGAGGCATAATCCAATTGAAAACTAAAATCATGATGAAAAGTTTCATGGATATAATTATTCTTTATAGCATAGAAAAGTCATCACAATAATCATCATAGATAGCAACTTTGTTCTCATAATCAATTGGAACCTCTTCCGAAATAGTGGAATCATTACTAAATAAAGGCATGACCTCTCCAAATCCACTTTCATCAATATAATCATAAATAGGAGGCATGCTTTCATCATAATAAATTTGCTCATCAAAACTTGGGGGACAAAAAATATCATCTTCATCAAACATAGCTTCCCCAAGCTTGTGGCTTTTCATATCATTAGCATCATGGATATTCAAGCAATTCATACTAACAACATTGCAATCATGCTCATCATTCAAATATTTAGTGCCAAACATTCTAATGCATTCTTCTTCTAACACTTGAGCACAACTATCGGAATCCTTATTTCCATGATAGATATTGAAAATATGAAGCATATGAGGTACCCTCAATTTCATATTTTTTGTAGTTTTCTTTTATAAACTAAACTAGTGATAAAACAAGAAAAAAAAGATTCGATTGCAAGATCTAAAGATATACCTTCAAGCACTCACCTCCCCGGCAATGGTGCCACAAAAGAGCTTGATGTCTACTACACAACCTTCTTCTTGTAGACATTGTTGGCCCTCCAAGTGCAGAGGTTTGTAGGACAGTAGAAAATTTCCCTCAAGTGGATGACCTAAGGTTTATCAATCTGTAGGAGGCGTAGGATGAAGATGGTCTCTTTCAAGCAACCCTGCAACCAAATAACAAAGAGTCTCTTGTGTCCCCAACACACCCAATACAATGGTAAATTGTATAGGTGCACTGGTTCGGCGAAGAGATTGTGATACAAGTGCAATATGGATAGTAGATAATGGTTTTTGTAATCTGAAAATATAAAAACAGCAAGGTAACTAATGATAAAAGTGAGCGTAAATGGTATTGCAATGCGTTGAAACAAGGCCTAGGGTTCGTACTTTCGCTAGTGCAAGTTCCCTCAACAATAATAACATAATTGGATCACATAACTACCCCTCAACATGCAACAAAGAGTCACTCCAAAGTCACTAATAGTGGAGCACAAACGAAGAGATTATGGTAGGGTACGAAACCACCTCAAAGTTATTCTTTCCAATCAATCTGTTGGGCTATTCCTATAAGTGTCACAAATAGCCCTAGAGTTCGTACTAGAATAACACCTTAAGACACAAATCAACAAAAACCCTATTTTCACCTAGATACTCTGATGTCACCTCAAGTATCCATGGGTATGATTATACGATATGCATCACACAATCTCAGATTCATCTATTCAACCAACACATAGAACCTCAAAGAGTGCCCCAAAGTTTCTACCGGAGAGTCAAGACGAAAACGTGTGCCAACCCCTATGCATAGGTTCATGGGCAGAACCTGCAAGTTGATCACCAAAACATACATTTAGTGGATCAATAGAATACCCCATTGTCACCACAGGTATCCCACGCAAGACATACATCAAGTGTTCTCAAATCCTTAAAGACTCAATCCGATACGATAACTTCAAAGGGAAAACTCAATCCATTACAAGAGAGTAGAGGGGGAGAAACATCATAAGATCCAACTATAATAGCAAAGCTCGCGATACATCAAGATCGTACCATCTCAAGAATACGAGAGAGAGAGAGATCAAACACATAGTTATTGGTACATACACTCAGCCCCGAGGGAGAACTACTCCCTCCTCGTCATGGAGAGCATCGGGATGATGAAGATGGCCACCGGAGAGGGATTCCCCCTCCGGCAGGGTGCCGGAACGGGTCTAGATTGGTTTTCGGTGGCTACGGGGGCTTCTGACGGCGGAACTCCCGATCTATTGTGCTCCCCGAAGTTTTTAGGGTATATGGATATATATGGGAGGAAGAAGTACGTCCGTGGACCTCCGGGCTGTCCACGAGGCAGGGGGGCACGCCCAGGGGGTGGGCGCACCCCCACCCTCGTGGGCAGCCTGGGACTCTCCTGGTCCATCTCCGATACTCCGTGGGCTTCTTCTGGTCCAAAAATAAGTTCCATGAAGTTTCAGGTCAATTGGACTCCATTTGATTTTCCT
>NC_053024.1:550356066-550367424 GCF_003073215.2 Triticum urartu | reverse complement strand
GTACGTAATGATTCCACTATCTTGGAAGAGGTTTCAATTGATTATGATGAGAACAAAGTTGCTACTTATGATGATTATTGTGATGAAACTTATGCTATAAAAAGTAGTGACGATTATATTTATAAAACTTTTCATGATTATGATTACCCTTTTTCTGAACATTACTCATTTAATGTGTAAACAATTTATAGTATTCGAGTCTCTTATGATACTCCCACTATTCCGAATGAGAAGAAATTTGCTTATGTGGAGAGTAATAAAAATTCTATGCTTATAGATCATGAAAAGAATGCTTTAGGTGCTGGTTATATTGTTGAATTCATTCATGATGCTACTGAAAATTATTATGAGGGAGGAATATATGCTTGTAGGAATTGCAATAATATCAAGTTTCCTCTCTATGTGCTTAAAGTTTTAAAGTTATGCTTGTTTTGCCTTCCTATGCTAGTTGATTATTGTTCCCATAAGTTGTTTGCTCACAAAATCCCTATGCATAGGAAGTGGGTTAGACTTAAATGTGCTAGTCATATTCTTCATGATGCTCTCTTTATGTTTCAATTCTTATGTTTTATGTGAGCATCATTGAAATCATCATGCCTAGCTAGGGGCGTTAAACGATAGCGCTTGTTGGGAGGCAACCCCATTTTATTTTAGTTTCTTGTTTTTTTTGTTATGTTTAGTAATAAATAATCCATATAGCTTATGTTTAGATGTGGTTTTATGTGTTAATTAGTGTTTGTGCCAAGTAAGACCTATAGGATCTTCTTGGATGATAGTTATTTGATCTTGCTGAAAATTCCAGAAACTTCCTGTTGACAAAAACAATTGTTAAAAATCACCAGAACGTGATAAAATACTGATTCCAATTGCAGAAGATCAATAAACAAATTATCTAGGTCTTCCTATTTTGGTAGAATGTTTGGAGTCCCAGAAGTATACGTTTGATACAGATTACTACAGACTGTTCTGTTTTTGACAGATTCTGTTTTCTATGTGTTGTTTGCTTATTTTGATGAATCTATGAATAGTACCGGAGGGTATGAACCGTAGATAAGTTGGAATACAGTAGATATTACACCAATATGAATTTATAATGAGTTCACAACAGTACCTAAGTGGTGGTTTTATTTTCTTATACTAACGGAGCTTACGAGTTTTCTATTGAGTTTTGTGTTGTGAAGTTTTCAAGTTTTGGGTATAGATTCGATGGACTATGGAATAAGGAGTGGCAAGAGCCTAAGCTTGGGGATGCCCAAGGCACCCCAAGGTAATATTCAAGGATAACCAAGAGCCTAATCTTGGGGATGCCCCGGATGGCATCCCCTCTTTCGTCTTCGTTCATCTGTAACTTTACTTGGAGCTATATTTTTATTCACCACATGATATGTGTTTTGCTTGGAGCATCATTTTATTTTATTTTGGTTTGCTTGCTGTTTGAATAAAATACCAAGATCTGAAATTCTTAAATGAGAGAGAGAGAGTCATCACATAGCTACATAATTATTTAACTACTCATTGATCTTCACTTATATCTTTCGGAGTAGTTTGTTATTGCTCTAGTGCTTCAATTATATCTTTTAGAGCACGGCGGTGGATTTATTTTTTAGAAATTATTGACCTCTCATGCTTCAATTATATTATTTTGAGAGTCCTAAACAGCATGGTAGTTTTCTTTGGTTATGAATTTAGTCCTAATATGATGGGCATCCAAGAGGGATATAATAAAAACTTTCATATAAAGTGCATTGAATACTAAGAGAAGTTTGATTCTTTATGATTGTTTTGAGATATGAAGATGGTGATATTTGAGTCATGCTAGTTGAGTAGTTGTGAATTTGAGAAATACTTGTGTTGAAGTTTGCAAGTCCCGTAGCATGCACGTATGGTAAATGTTATGTAACAAATTTGAAACATGATGTGTTCTTTGATTGTCTTCCTTATGAGTGGCGGCCGGGGACGAGCGATGGTCATTTCCTACCAATCTATCCCCCTAGGAGCATGCGCGTAGTGCTTGGTTTTTGATGACTTGTAGATTTTTGTAATAATTATGTGAGTTCTTTATGACTAATGTTGATTCCATGGATTATACGCACTCTCAACCTTCCACCATTGCTAGCCTCTTCGGTACCGTGCATTGCCCTTTCTCACCTTGAGAGTTGGTGCAAACTTCACCGGTGCATCCAAACCCCGTGATACAATACACTCTATCACACATAAACCTCCTTACATCTTCCTCATAACATCCACCATACCTACCTATTATGGCATTTCCATAGCCATTCCGAGATATATTGCCATGCAACTTTCCACCGTGTCGTTTATTATGACATGCTTCATCATTGTCGTATTGCCTTGCATGATCATGTAGTTGACATCGTATTTGTGGCAAAGCCACCATGCATAATTTTCATACATGTCACTCTTGATTCATTGCCCGTCCCAGTACACCGCCGGAGGCACTCATATAGAGTCATATGTTGTTCTAGTATCGAGTTGTAATCATTGAGTTGTAAATAAATAGAAGTGCGATGATCATCATTAATAGAGCATTGTCCCAAAAAAAGAGACAAGCCAAATAAAAAAAGAAAGGCCAAAAAAAGGGGAAGGCCCAAAAAAGAAGAAGAAGGGACAATGCTACTATCCTTTTTCCACACTTGTGCTTCAAAGCAGCACCATGATCTTCATGATAGAGAGTCTCTTGTTTTGTCACTTTCATATACTAGTGGGAATTTTTCATTATAGAACTTGGCTTGTATATTCCAATGATGGGCTTCCTCAAATGCCCTAGGTCTTCATGAGCAAGCAAGATTGATGCACACCCACTTAGTTTCTTTTTTTTTGAGCTTTCATACATTTATAGCTCTAGTGCATCCGTTGCATGGCAATCCCTACTCCTTGCATTGACATCAATTGATGGGCATCTCCCTAGCCTGTTGATTAGCCGCGTCAATGTGAGACTTTCTCCTTTTTTGTCTTCTCCACACAACCCCCGTTATCATATTCTATTCCACCCATAGTGCTATATCCATGGCTCACGCTCATGTATTGCGTGAAGGTTGAAAAAGTTTGAGATTACTAAAGTATGAAACAATTGCTTGGCTTGTCATCGAGGTTGTGCATGATGAGAGCATTCTTGTGTGACGAAAATGGAGCATGACCAAACTATATGATTTTGTAGGGATGAACTTTCTTTGGCCATGCTATTTTGAGAAGACATGATTGCTTAGTTAGTATGCTTGAAGTATTATTATTTTTATGTCAATATTAAACTTTTGTCTTGAATCTGATGGATCTGAATATTCTTGCCACAATAAAGAAGATCTCATTCATAAATATGTTAGGTAGCATTCCACATCAAGAATTCTGTTTTTATCATTTACCTACTCAAGGACGAGCATGAATTAAGCTTGGGGATGCTGATACGTCTCCAACGTATCTATAATTTTGATTGTTCCATGCTATTATATTATCTGTTTTGGATGTTTATGGGATTTATTAAACACTTTTATATTATTTTTGGGACTAACCTATTAACCCAGAGCCCAGTGTCAGTTTCTGTTTTTTCCCTTGTTTCAGTGTTTCGCAGAAAAGGAATATCAAATGGAGTCCAAACGGAATGATACCTTCGGGAGAGTTATTTTTGGAACGGAAGCAATCCAGGGGACTTGGAGTACACGTCAGGGAATCAACAAGGAGAGCACGAGGCAGGGGGCGCGCCTACCCCCCCCCCCCCCCGCCCCCCCCCCCCCCCCGGGGGGCCCCCGCGCCCCCCCCCCCCCCCCCCCCGGCGCACCCTCCACCTGCGTGGGCCCCTCCTGGCTCCCCTGACCGACTTCTTTCGCCTATATATATCCATATACCCTAAAAACTTCGGGGAACAGAATAGATCGGGAGTTCCGCCGCCGCAAGCCTCTGTAGCCACCAAAAACCAATCGGGACCCTGTTCCGGCACCCTGCCGGAGAGGGGATCCCTCACCGGTGGCCATCTTCATCATCCCGGCACTCTCCATGACGAGGAGGGAGTAGTTCACCCTCGGGGCTGAGGGTATGTACCAGTAGCTATGTGTTTGATCTCTCTCTCTCTCTCTCGTGGTCTTGAGGTGATACGATCTTGATGTATCGCGAGCTTTGCTATTATAGTTTGATCTTATGATGTTTCTCCCCCTCTACTCTCTTGTAATGGATTGAGTTTTCCCTTTGAAGTTATCTTATCGGATTGAGTCTTTAATGATTTGAGAACACTTGATGTATGTCTTGCCGTGCGTACCTGTGTTGACAATGGGATATCACGTGATCCACTTGATGTATGTTTTGGTGATCAACTTGCGGGTTCCGCCCATGAACCTATGCATAGGGGTTGGAACACGTTTTCGTCTTGACTCTCCGGTAGAAACTTTGGGGCACTCTTTGAAGTACTTTGTGTTGGTTTGAATAGATGAATCTGAGATTGTGTGATGCATATCGTATAATCATACCCACGGATACTTGAGGTGACATTGGAGTATCTAGGTGACATTAGGGTTTTGGTTGATATGTGTCTTAAGGTGTTATTCTAGTACGAACTCTTGAATAGATCGATCCGAAAGAATAACTTTGAGGTGGTTTCGTACCCTACAATAATCTCTTCGTTTGTTCTCCGCTATTAGTGACTTTGGAGTGACTCTTTGTTGCATGTTGAGGGATAGTTATATGATCCAATTATGTTATTAGTGTTGAGAGAACTTGCACTAGTGAAAGTATGAACCCTAGGCCTTGTTTCCTAGTATTGCAATACCGTTTATGCTCACTTTTATCATTAGTTACCTTGCCGTTTTTATATTTTTAGATTACAAAAACCTATATCTACCATCCATATTGCACTGGTATCACCATCTCTTCGCCGAACTAGTGCACCTATACAATTTACCATTGTATTGGGTGTGTTGGGGACACAAGAGACTCTTTGTTATTTGGTTGCAGGGTTGCTTGAGAGAGACCATCTTCATCCTACGCCTCCCACGGATTGATAAACCTTAGGCCATCCACTTGAGGGAAATTTGCTACTGTCCTACCAAACCTCTGCACTTGGAGCCCAACAACGTCTACAAGAAGAAGGTTGTGTAGTAGACATCACCCCCCTCCTCGTATATAAAGGAGTGGAGGAGGGGGAGGGGGCCGGCCTCCCTAGGCGTGCCCCATGAGGAGTCCTACTCCCACCGGGAGTAGGACTCCCCCCTTCCAAGTTGGAGTAGGAGAGGAGAGGGAAGGAGAGAGAGGGGGAAAGGAAAGGGGGGGCACCGCCCCCCTCCTTGTCAAATTTGGACTGGGGGGAAGGGGGTGCACGGCTTCCCTTGGCCGCCCCTCCTCTTCTCCACTAGGGCCCAATAGGCCCATTAGTCTCCCCGGGGGATTTCGGTAACCCCCCGGTACTCCGATATATGTCCTAAACACCCCGAAACCATTCCGGTGTCCGAACATAGTCGTCCAATATATCGATCTTTATGTCTCGACCATTTCGAGACTCCTCGTCATGTCCGTGATCTATCCGGGACTCCGAACTACCTTCGGTACATCAAAACACATAAACTCATAATATCGTCATCGAACTTTAAGCGTGCGGACCCTACGGGTTCGAGAACTATGTAGACATGACCGAGACACATCTCCGGTCAATAACCAATAGCGGAACCTGGATGCTCATATTTGCTCCTACATATTCTACAAAGATCTTTATCGGTCAGACCGCATAACAACATACGTTGTTCCCTTTGTCATCGGTATGTTACTTGCCCGAGATTCGATCGTCGGTATCTCAATACCTAGTTCAATCTCGTTACCGGAAAGTCTCTTTACTCGTTCTATAATACATCATCCTGCAACTAACTCATTAGTTACCATGCTTGCAAGGCTTATAGTGATGTGCATTACCGAGAGGGCCCAGAGATACCTCTCCGACAATTGGAGTGACAAATCCTAATCTCGAAATACGCCAACCCAACAATACCTTCGGAGACACCTGTAGAGCACCTTTATAATCACCCAGTTTACGTTGTGACGGTTGGTAGCACACAAAGTGTTCCTCGGTAAACGGGAGTTGCATAATCTCATAGTCATAGGAACATGTATAAGTTATGAAGAAAGCAATAGCAATACTAAAATCGATCAAGTGCTAAGCTAACGGAATGGGTCAAGTCAATCACATCATTCTCCTAATGATGTGATCCCGTTAATCAAATGACAACTCATTTCTATGGCTAGGAACATAACCATCTTTGATCAACGAGCTAGTCAAGTAGAGGCATAACTAGTGACACTTGTTTGTCTATGTATTCACACATATTATTTTCCGGTTAATCCAATTCTAGCATGAATAATAACATTTATCATGATAATAAGGAAATAAATAATAACTTTATTATTGCCTCTAGGGCATATTTCCTTCAGTCTCCCACTTGCACTAGAGTCAATAATCTAGATTACACAGTAATGATTCTAACACCCATGGAGCCTTGGTGCTGATCATGTTTTGCTCGTGGAAGAGGCTTAGTCAACGGGTCTGCAACATTCAGATCCATATGTATCTTGCAAATTTCTATGTCTCCCACCTGGACTTGATCCTGGATGGAATTGAAGCGTCTCTTGATGTGCTTGGTTCTCTTGTGAAATCTGGATTCCTTTGCCAAGGCAATTGCACCAGTATTGTCACAAAAGATTTTCATTGGACCCGATGCACTAGGTATGACACTAGATCGGATATGAACTCCTTCATCCAGACTCATTCATTTGCTGCTTCCGAAGCAGCTATGTACTCCTGCTTCACATACGTAGATCCTGCATGATGCTTTGTTTAGAACTGCACCAACTGATAGCTTCCACCCGTTCAATGTAAAACACGTATCGGTTTGCGATTTAGAATCGTCCGGATCAGTGTCAAAGCTTGCATCGACGTAACCATTTACGACTAGTCTCTTTGTCACCTCCATAAACGAGAAACATATCCTTAGTCCTTTTCAGGTATTTCAGGATGTTCTTGACCGCTGTCCAGTGATCCACTCCTGGATTACTTTGGTACCTCCCTGCTAAACTTATAGCAGGCACACATCAGGTCTGGTACACAGAGCATTGCATACATGATAGAGCCTATGGCTGAAGCATAGGGAACATCTTTCATCTTCTCTCTATCTTCTGCAGTGGTCGGGCATTGAGTCTTACTCAACTTCACACCTTGTAACACAGGCAAGAACCCTTTCTTTGCTTGATCCATTTTGAACTTCTTCAAAACTTTGTCAAGGTATGTGCTTTGTGAAAGCCAATTAAGCGTCTTGATCTATCTCTATAGATCTTGATGCCCAATATATAAGCAGCTTCACCGAGGTCCTTCATTGAAAAACTCTTATTCAAATATCCTTTTATGCTATCCAGAAATTCTATATCATTTCCAATCAAGAATATGTCATCCACATATAATATCAGAAATGCTACCGAGCTCCCACTCACTTTCTTGTAAATACAGACTTCTCAAAAAGTCTGTATAAAACCATATGCTTTGATCACACTATCAAAACGTTTATTCCAACTCCGAGAGGCTTGCACCAGTCCATAAATGGATCATTGTAGCTTGCACACTTTGTTAGCTCCCTTTGGATCGACAAAACCTTCCGGTTGCATCCTATACAACTCTTCTTCCAGAAATCTCCATTCAGGAATGCAGTCTTTACATCCATTTGCCAAATTTCATAATCATAAAATGCAGCAATCGCTAACATGATTCGGACGGACTTAAGCATCGCTACGGGTGAGAAGGTCTCATCATAGTCAATCCCTTGAACTTGCCGAAAACCTTTTGCGACAAGTCGAGCTTTGTAGACAGTAACATTACCGTCAGCATCAGTCTTCTTCTTGAAGATCTATTTATTCTCTATGGCCTGCCGATCATCGGGCAAGTCAACCAAAGTCCATACTTTGTTCTCATACATGGATCCCATCTCGGATTTCATGGCTCAAGCCATTTCGCGGAATCTGGGCTCATCATCGCTTCCTCATAGTTAGTAGGTTCGTTATGGTCTAGTAACATGATGTCCAGAATAGGATTACCATACCACTCTGGTGCGGAACGTACTCTGGTTGACCTACGAGGTTTAGTAGTAACTTGATGCCCAATATATAAGAAGCTTCACTGAGGTCTTTCATTGAAAAACTCTTATTCAAGTATCCTTTTATTCAGAAATCTATTATTTCCGATCCAATATGTCATCCACATATAATATCAGAAATTGCTACAGAGCTCCACTCACTTCCTTGTAAATACAGGCTTCTTCCAAGTCTATATAAAACCAATATGCTTTGATCACACTATCAAAAGCATTTATTCCAACTCGAGAGCCTTGCACCAGTCCATAAATGGATTCGCTGGAGCTTGCAACACTTTGTTAGCCCCTTTGGATCGACAAAACCTTCCCGGTTGCATCATACAACTCTTCTTCAAGAAAATCCATTAGGAATGCAGTTTTGACATCATTGCAAATTTCATAATCATAAAATGCGGCAATTGCTAACATGATTCGGACAGACTTAAGCATCGCTACGGGTGAGAAGGTCTCATCGTAGTCAACCCCTTGAACTTGTCGAAAACCTTTTGCAAAAAGTCGAGCTTTGTAGACAGTAACATTACGTCAGCGTCAGTCTCTTCTTGAAGATCATTTATCTCTAATCGCTTGCCGATCATCGGCAAGTCAACCAAAGTCCACACTTTGTTCTCATACATGGATCCATCTCAGATTTCATGGCTCAAAGCCATTTTGCGGAATCTGGCTCACCATCGCTTCTTCATAGTTCGTAGGTTCCTCATGGTCTAGTAACATAACTTCCAGAAACAGGATTACCGTACCACTCTGGTGCGGATCTTACTCTGGTTGACCTACGAGGTTCAGTAACAACTTGATCTGAAGTTTCATGATCATCATCATTTAGCTTCCTCACTAATTGGTGTAGGTGTCACGGAACCGGTTTCTGTGATGAACTACTTTCCAATAAGGGAGGGGTACAGTTACCTCATCAAGTTCTACTTTCCTCCCACTCACTTCTTTTGAGAGAAACTCCTTCTCTAGAAAGGATCCAATTTAGCAACAAAAGTCTTGCCTTCGATCTGTGATAGAAGGTGTACCCAATAGTTTCCTTTGGATATCCTATGAAGACACATTTCTTCGATTTGGGTTCGAGCTTATCAAGTTGAAGCTTTTTCACATAAGCATCGCAGCCCCAAACTTTAAGAAACGACAACTTTGGTTTCTTGCCAAACCACAGTTCATAAGGCGTCGTCTCAACGGATTTGATGGTGCCCCTATTTAACGTGAATGCAGCCGTCTCTAAGCATAACCAAACGATAGCGGTAAATCAGTAAGAGACATCATAGATCGCACCATATCTAGTAAAGTACGATTACAACGTTCGGACACACCATTACGCTGTGGTGTTCGGGTGGCGTGAGTTGCGAAACTATTCCGCATTGTTTCAAATGTAGACCAAACTCGTAACTCAAATATTCTCCTCCACGATCAGATCGTAGAAACTTTATTTTCTTGTTAAATGATTTTCCACTTCACTCTGAAATTCTTTGAACTTTTCAAATGTTTCAGACTTATGTTTCATTAAGTAGATATACCCATATCTGCTTAAATCATCTGTGAAGGTGAGAAAATAACGATACCGCCGCGAGCCTCAACATTCATCGGACCACATACATCTGTATGTATGATTTCCAACAAATCTGTTGCTCGCTCCATAGTTCCGGAGAAGGCGTTTTAGTCATCTTGCCCATGAGGCACGGTTCGCAAGTACCAAGTGATTCATAATCAAGTGATTCCAAAAGTCCATCAGTATGGAGTTTCTTCATGCGCTTTACACCAATATGACCCAAATGCAAGTGCCACAAATAAGGCACTATCATTATCAACTCTGCATCTTTTGGCTTCAACATTATGAATATGTGTATCACTACTATCGAGATTTACAAAAATAGACCACTCTTCAAGGGTGCATGACCATAAAAGATATTACTCATATAAATAGAACACCATTATTCTCAGATTTAAATGAATAACTGTCTCGCATCAAACAAGATCCAGATATAATGTTCATGCTCAACGCTGGCACCAAATAACAATTATTTCAGGTCTAAAACTAATCCCGAAGGTAGATGTAGAGGTAGCATGCCGACCGCGATCACATCGACTTTGGAACCATTTCCACGCGCATCGTCACCTCGTCCTTAGCCAATCTTCGCTTAATCGTAGTCCCTATTTAGAGTTGCAAATATTAGCAACAGAACCAGTATCAAATACCCAGGTGCTACTGCGAGCTCTAGTAAGGTACACATCAAAACATGTATATCACATATACCTTTGTTCACCTTGCCATCCTTCTTATCCGCCAAATACTTGGGGCAGTTCCGCTTCCAGTGTCCAGTCTGCTTGCAGTAGAAGCACAGTCTCAAGCTTAGGTCCAGACTTGGGTTTCTTCTCTTGAGCAACAACTTGTTTGCTGTTCTTCTTGAAGTTCCCCTTCTTCTTCCCTTTGCCCTTTTTCTTGAAACTGGTGGTCTTGTTGACCATCACACTTGATGCTCCTCTTGATTTCTATCTGCCAGCAGCTTAGCATTGCGAAGAGCTCGGGAATTGTCTTATCCATCCCTTGCATATTATAGTTCATCACGAGCTCTTGTAGCTTGGTGGCAGTGATTGAAGAATTCTGTCAATGACACTATCATCCGGAAGATTAACTCCCAGTTGAATCAAGTGATTGTTATACCCAGACATTTTGAGTATATGCTCACTGACAAACTATTCTCCTCCATCTTGCAGCTGTAGAACTTATTGGAGACTTCATATCTCTCAATCCGGGCATTTGCTTGAAATATTAACTTCAACTCCTGGAACATCTATAGATGCTCCATTACGTTCAAAACGTCGTTGAAGTCCCGGTTCTAAGCTGTAAAGCATGGCACACGAACTATCGAGTAGTCATCAGCTTTGCTCTGCCAGACGTTCATAACATCTGGTGTTGCTCCTGCAGCAGGTCTGGCACCTAGCGGTGCTTCAGGACGTAATTCTTCTGTGCAGCAATGAGGATAATCCTAGTTACGGACCCAGTCTGTGTAATTGCTACCATCATCTTTCAACTTTGCTTTCTCAAGGAACGCATTAAAATTCAACGGAACAACACACGGGCCATCTATCTACAATCAACATAGACAAGCAAAATACTATCAGGTACTAAGTTCATGATAAATTTAAGTTCAATTAATCATATTACTTAAGAACTCCCACTTAGATAGACATCCCTCTAATCTCTAAGTGATCACGTGATCCAAATCAACTTAAC